>NC_068993.1:38511141-38514509 GCF_001194135.2 Octopus bimaculoides | reverse complement strand
CTGAAATTGTCTCGTGAATTTCTTGTAGCTTTGCAAATTAGGTAAATTCGGTGTTGATCTCCCACCGTTTATAATTAACTGTTTTCCATCGAAGTCTCTTTCCGAAAAACTATTTCTCAAAATATCGTTTATAACACTCATTTCGAAAAAGGCTACTTTTATATAAGAACACACGTAAGTCATTTCAACAAAACAGTAAAAATAACGTTAGTCAAATTAATTTAAGATTAATTAGCTACTTCTGAAATAAGAAATATAACATAAATAATTTTTTTTTTTCAGAACACTCCAAAAATATAATAGTGCAAACAGATGTTTTGGATAAAAAAAATTCAAACTTACAGCTAGGTTCTTCCACCATTTTAGCTGGCTAACTCAGGAATTATGGGATTGCTCTTGTTTGGGTCAGAAAGTGGAACGAGATTGGTAACAATTCTACATTAACAAAGAGACAGAGAGGGGGGGTGTCACGTGGTCTTCTCAAAGCAGATGTACGAGTCACTGAGAGAGGGGGAAGGGGAGGCAGAATATTTCGAAAACACCTGGATGGAATTTCTTCGAAAAAAAATAACTATTTTATCTAATTTTCCGATGATATCGATAAAAAAAATCACAGGGAATGCAGCGCATACCTTGCATGCCTGAGAGTGCAGGCCCCTGGTACAGTTTAACCCAAAGTAAATTAATATAACAATCCATTGCATTAAGTGTTACCCTAGGCTAAATAATATTGTCTTTAAATATTGTATATTTTTACCCTAGGCTAATTAAAATGATATGAGGCTGTTGATTTGTGTTACCTTAGGCTAAGTAATATGGCATCAGTCTGTCGTGTATAGTGTTATCCTAGGCTAACT
Organism: Octopus bimaculoides; assembly: GCF_001194135.2. NCBI lineage: Eukaryota > Metazoa > Mollusca > Cephalopoda > Octopoda > Octopodidae > Octopus > Octopus bimaculoides. The sequence continues at coordinate 38,513,652 of NC_068993.1, read as the reverse complement.
AAAATGATATCAACCGTAGTACATACTAAATAACATCATATCTTTCCAAAGCTTATGTAAGACCAACATTACAAAATTGTCCATATCTATAGTGCAATGCTATATTTTTTAATTATTTGAATTTCTTCTTGTTAGGAAGTAGATGTGTGTGCAACCATATGTATGTGCAACCATCATGACCAGAAGCAGCAGCACCATCACCACCACCACCACCTCCACGAATACCACGATGACCACCACCAATTGTAGTAGTAGTTGCAGCTATACAAAATTTATATTATTTATTTCATGATTTCTTGCCAACAAAAAACCAAGATCCATGGTTCTTTCATTGTAATAACGACATCAATAGGGTATTTTTTGTAAGTATGCATGTATGTATGCATATGTGCAGATTTGTATGTTTTGTTTTATGTTTATAATACCAGAAGTTTATCATTAAAGTATATATGAGCATGTCTAGATATGCGACACACAAGTAAATGGTTGCACACACAAGCAGAAATTTCTACTGCTATTGAATATAAAGATATTCTAAAATACATCCAATCGTAGACCAATCAGAAAATTAGCAATAACTTATTCACCAGTATGCTACAACCACTAATACATAGATTTGTGTATTCTACTCTCTTTCTTATTTCTTTATTGCCCACAAGGGGCTACACAACGAGGGGACAAACAAGGACAGACAAATGGATTAAGTCGATTATATCGAACCCAGTGCATAACTGGTACTTATTTAATCGACCCCGAAAGGATGAAAGGCAAAGTTGACCTCAGCGGAATTTGAACTCAGAATGCAGCAACAGACGAATTACCGCTAAGCATTTCACCCAGCGTGCTAATGTTTTTGCCAGCTCGCCGCCTTTTCCTCTCTTGGCCATTTTCATCACCTCTACAATACTATTTGCTTATGTCTCTCTGTTTCCTTTCATCATTTCAATATCTTTAAAACTCACATTAATTATTTTCTGACCAGTCCACTTTCCTCAAAAATTGCATCATTCTGGAATATTCTCCTTGCCCATGATGTTTATCTCCTGCCAACATCCTTTGTAGGAAGGGCTTACACTGCTGTACTTGGTGGTAATTTGCAAGCACAGGTTGGGATTGCAGTACCTACAAATTTAGAGCTAGGGTGCAAAGATTTCTGGATGGTTGAGCAAATATGTGTGATACTTTGTCAGGTACTTTTCCCTATAGCTTGTCTCTTTGATGAGGTTGTAAACCTCAGTCAAGCAAAGACAAAAGCTGGATACCTGGCACTTGGAACCTTGTCAAGAATTCACAGCTCTTTACCAGGAAAGAAATGAAGCTAGTTAGCATATTATAAAGGATAAATGGTAAGAGCAAGCAGTAGTGTTCTCAGAGAAACTAGGAAGGTGAGAAGAAAATGGTGTATTTCAAAGAACTTCTAGTCCAGGGAGTGTGGATAACACCCAGAAATTCCTGGATTGACTATGCTACAAGAAAGCACAGCCAGTTTGTGATAAATTCTTCAGGTACAAAAACACCATCTCTTGTGTCTGCTAGCTTGTTGAATAATTGTTGCCATGTATAGGATGGATGAGGCTATCATTGACTGAATCCACCATGAAGGTTGGTCCCACTCTTTCTTTAGTCATGAAGGACAGTGAGTTATCTTCTGTCAGGTGGCTATGGTGAAACTGTTTGTGTTATGGACAAGAATCACAGACTTCAGACAAGACATTGCAGTCTTCAACCAAACCTTTGCCAATATTTTCAAGATCCAGGTCTGCTTGGAGAGAAGAAGGTAAGGGCAGATACAGAGGTAGTCTTCCCCAATACATACATACATAAATACATACATACATGATGGCCGTCCACTCATGACCGAGGAAGACCATTGCCGACCTTCAGGAATATTGTGCGCTCTAGGACTAAATTATTTTGCATTTGCGGCTCTGTTGGTCGCTAATGAGCCCTGTTCTTGATAAGCATACACGACTGCAAACATTGCAGATTAAGCTTTCCCCATTCACTATATGAACCATGCGCTTTCGCGCAGCTATGCATACATACATACATACATACATACATCAAGGACAACCCAGGTAAATTGTATCAAGAATAACCCAGGTAAATTGCTCTTTTCTGAGCTTGCACTTGCAAATTAGAGTATTTATAACTGAAATCGGTTGCTTAAGCTTGGTGTCCAGGGTAATTCTGGATTTGTACAGTTCCTTGATTGGCCCTAAATAGCAGTTCTAACTTCTAGGCACTCTGTCACAAATTTGTAAATGGAATTCACCATTACTACATTTTTTTTCTCCCCCTTTTCCTCTTTCAGTTGGTATCAATGTGACCAACAGACACGTTTTTGTAAAAATGTCAATGGAATGCTTCCCTTCTCCTTATCCATTAACCAGAAACAATAAAAGAAGCAAATATTATTATTGATATTGCTATCCTCATCCACACCACCATCATCATCATCATCATCATCATCAAAAATTTTCCATCTCCTCATCACAGTTGTCATCATCT
>NC_068993.1:38510354-38511131 GCF_001194135.2 Octopus bimaculoides | reverse complement strand
TCTCCTCATCACAGTTGTCATCATCTTCAGTTTCACAATCATCATCCTCAGCATCATCATCCTCCTCCTCCTCATCATCATCATCATCTTCATCATCATCATCGTCATCATCGTCGTCGTCATCATCATCATCATCTCCATCATTATGAACATCATCATCATCATGACCACCATCACCTCCATCATCATCATCATCATCATGGAGAGCAGTAGCAGCAACAGCACAATTATTAATATTTATTTTATTTATTTATTTTTTTCATTTTTTTTTTTTGCCAATTTTTCTAACCTCACCAACTCTGCCAGCAACAACTAAAAACATCACCAACAACAACACCATGCACACCACTGCCAAACACAACCACTACCACCAACAACACCACCCTCACTGCCCCCCTCCTGCCACCACCACCGTCATCACCAACACTACCATTACCACCATCACAATCACCAACCACTACTACTACTACTACTACTACTAACACGAACACCAGCAACACCAACATCAGCACCTCTACCAACGCCACCACTACTATCTTCTCCCCTCGCAGAGGCTTTTGAAAGATACTTCCATGGTAAATGGCAGCGGTAATGGTGGTTGTAGCAGACGTGGTGGTCATGGTGGGGGAGAGGTGGCAGCAGTGATGATGGTGTTGGTGATGGTAGTGGTTGTAGTAGTGTTGTTGTTGCTGTTGGTGGTGGTGGTGGTGGTGGTATTAGTGGTGGTGATGGTGGTAGTGTTGGTGGTGGTGGTGGTGGTGGTGGTGGTGGTGATAG
>NC_068993.1:38504072-38510344 GCF_001194135.2 Octopus bimaculoides | reverse complement strand
GTGGTGGTGGTGGTGGTGGTGGTAGTGGTGGAGGGGAGTAAGAGTGAAGGTGACAGTGATAACGTTGATGGTGACGGCAGAGCAGATTTTTGTTCAAGGGAACATCAAAAAAAAAAAAATAATAAATAAATAAATAAACAAATAAAAATAGAAGAAAAAAAACAAAACACACGCATGCTACCATTCTTCTCCTCTGTAGAAAGAAGCGGTGCCTCTCTGTAACAATCTAATGACCACAATTAACCATTAATTATACTCTAATCCTGGCTTTTAGCTGGCAATCAAATCTCAAGAATTTCTTTTTTCACTCCTCTTCTGCTAATTGTTCCTGATAATAACGTAACCATTTCCTTATTGTTTGTTTTGTGTGTTTATTTTGTTTTGTTATTGTTCTTTTTATATTTTGTAGGCAAGTTTTTCTGATTTTATTTACATTATTTTATATTTTATGTTTGTGTTGTGTTTTGTTATTTGTTATATTTCGGGAAGGTTTTTCGTTTTTTTTTTTTACTCGGTTTTAGCTGTTATTTTTTGGGTTTGTATTTTCTACTCTTTTTGTTTGTTCGTTTGTTTTATGATTTTTTTAAATATTTTTGATTGTTGTTTTTCTTTATTATCATTTACATAAGTATATATGTCATTTATACATACATACATGCATACATACTAATATATCTGCATGTATACATGTATTATATGCAAATACACGCACACACATATATATACATTTACATACATATATATATTTATATGTATATATGTATATATGTATATTTATATATATATATATATATATATATATATATATATATATATATATATATATATATATATATATATATATATATATATATATATATATATATATATATATATATATATATATACATACATATATATTCACACATATATATGTATATGTATATATGTATATATATACACACACACATATATACATATATATATGGATGCACACACACATATACACATATATATATACATGCATGCATACATGTATGTATGCAGGTAATTATATATATATATATATATACACACATGTATATATACATACATACATATATACATACATTCATACATACAAACATGCATACATGCATACATACATACATACATACATTCATACATGCATACATTCATACATTCATACATACACACATATGATAATGATTTAATAGAGACAATGATAGGCAGAGAACAGCTGCAGAAAGCAAGAAAGACGACATGAGATGATGAGAGATATTACAAAGTCTGGTGTTTGCTAATATGGAATTACATATGTAAGACTGATAATGCTGACAAAGATAATGTTGATGGTTGATGAAGATAATAATGTTGAGAATGAATATCTCGAGATGGTGATCTTTATCAACCTCAATCATTTTAGTGATTCCAATATGAATTACTATATTCCTGTCATTATATGCATGAGTACAAATATTCACACACGTGTTACACACAATCACATGTATGTGTGTGTGTGCGTGTGTGCGTGTGTGAGTGTGTGGGCTTTTCCCTTTTTCTTTTTTTCTGAAGAAGAGCTACGCTCAAAACATCACACCCTCTCATTTCTTTTTGCCATCTTAAACCTTCTCTGAGTGTCAATCTAATACATTCACAGTGTACGTCTTCTTGTTTTTCAAATTCAACATTGAGATCATCATCATCATCATCATCATTTAACGTCCAATTTCCATGCTAGCATGGGTTGGACGATTTGACTGAGGACTGGCAAACCAGAAGGCTGCACCAGGCTCCAATCTGATCTGGCAGAGTTTCTACAGCTGGATGCCCTTCCTAGTGCCAACCACTCCGAGAGTGTAGTGACTGCTTCTTATGTGCCACCGGCACGAGGCCAGTCCGGCGGTACTGGCAACGGCCACGCTCAAATGGTGTTTTTTACGTGCCACCTGCACAGGGGTCAGTCCAATGTTTTGTTCACATGCCACCGGCACAAGTGCCAGTAAGGCGAAGCTGGAAATGATCATGCTCAGATGGTGCTTTTTATGTGCCACCGAATGTATATGAAAACAAGGACGGAAAAAATGGAGAAAGTTACACAAATACAAATAACAGGACATAACAACAGGTGTCTTTCAACTAAGGATAAATTAAATTAAGCTGGCATGTGTGGAAGTAAAGCCTTACGGCAGGGATACAAGTTTTCACTGGCACAGGGAAGAATATAGTTGTTGCACGGACAACGGCAGAACTAAGAAAGAAAGGTCAGGCTTGGCCCCGAACACCGGTCATGTGGGGAGAGAAGAGAGAGAGGTAGAGGCAGAGGGACAGAAGAAATAAGGAGGGGCGAGAAAAAATGACAGGGACACAGTGAAGGATGAATGTGTGTATATATATATATATATATATATATATATATGTATATGGAGGTTATGAGCGACAGTAGTGTCAAATAGACCCAGAGGTTTCAGGTAATGCTGAGTGAGTGTTATGGATAGACCATAGTTAAGCTCCAAGTTATGCTGTAAGACCTTCTATTCATAAATGTTCTATAATGCCCACAGCCTTGTTCCTTTTTATCTCATTACAAAAAATAAATCTTTATCTATCTATCTACCTATCTATATATATATATATATATATATATATATATATATATATATATGATGATGTATGTATGTATGTATGTATGTATGTATGTATGTATACATATATATATATATATATATATATACACACACATACAATATGCACAAATTCCTGTGTATGTATGTGTGTGTTTGTGTGAGGTGATTGCTCTACCAACACAGATAACTGCTGTCTCTTTGTGCCATCTCACTATCAATGGCATTTCTGACTTTCCATCCATGACTTCTCAGAAGAATATTAAGTCCTGCTGCAGATCTGCATTCTTTGAAATATTGGTGGTAGATGACAGGAGTAACTTATTCTACTCTTCCAACTTGTTAGGTCTGCACATGCCGCCATTCTTTCATTATCATAAGACTTTCAGTAGACGGAATAAGAAATGAGGTCACCATAAAGAGACATCTGAACATCTATGTATATGTGTATATATATGTATATGTGTATATATATGTATATGTATATACATCCCATCTTCCACAGCAGAAGTGTTAAAGTCAACAACAGGCCAATACCCTGGTGTAGAGGACTGGCCTGCAAGTTTCCTGCTAGCTCTGGTCAAACCATCCAACCCATGCTAGCATGAAAAATGGACGTTAAAGGATGATGATCACCATCATCATCATCATAATCACTGCTGCTGCCACCACCACCACCATCATCATCATCATCATCATCTTTATCTCTGCTGCCACTGCCGTCATCGTCGTCATCGTTGTCGTTGTTGTCATCATCATCATCATCATCATCACCACAGTACTAAGCTTACTTCTAGTTCCTCTAACTCGTTTTTATCATCCAGTTCAGCACACACAAGTGAAATGATTAGAAAGAAATATGATAGACTCTTTAAATTAATATTTAACAGAGAAGTAAAAGCAAGAAAGAAAATATGGTAATGGGCAAGAATATTCAAGCTCTCTCATAATAATTTATAGTTATAACATTGTTAATTGGGTAGTAAAAAAAATTAACAAGACTAGAGAGAAAGATATGAAAAATAATGACTGCATTTAGAATACACCACCTACAATCTGATTCACAAACATATCTATTACAAATATAAAGAAATGAGAGATTTATGCAAATAGAAAACTATTATAAAATACCCACAGTGGGACTACAAAAATATCATGTATAGAAACGAATGTAAAGGTGAATAAAACTGAAACAAAACAAAGCAGAAAGTGAAATGATAGACATTTGCAAGGGAGAAGAGGAAAACAAATGAAATTGGGAAAAGGTTAGAAACTAATCTAAAAATAGTGTGGGTGGATGTTATGACAAAGCAACAGCAAGGAAAGACCTTATATGGTTATCATCAACATCATTATCATCGCCATCGCCATCATCATCTTCGTCATTATTGTAATCATCATTGTTTAAGGTCTGTCTGCCAATGCTGACATAGCTGAATAGTTTGATAGGATCTGATGAGCTAGATAAATGTGTTGGTCTCCAGCATCTGCTTGTCTGCTGGGGCATGGCTTCTACATCTGGATGCCTTTCCTTACACCAATCACTTTACAGAATGTACTTGTTGCTTTTTTTGTGGCACAAACACTAGTGGGGTTGTCAAGTAGCTTACAAGACTAAGTGAGAGGGCGATGTAGTATCAAGATAGATAATTTTATGTTCGATGTTGAGAGGCTAAAGTATGATAGAAGGACAAGACCAAATGTCTTGTAGAAGAGAAGACAAGTGGATACCCAGCTTAAAAGAGAGAAAATGATGGTGGCAATGAGGTATCACACTACAAGAATACTGATTTCAAATTTTGGAACAAGGCCAGCGGTTTCGGCATAAGGGATAAGTCGACTATGTCAGTCCCAATGTTCAACTGGTACTTATTTAAATCAAGCCCCAAAAAGTTGAAAGGCAAAGTTGACCTCAGTGGAATTTGAACACAGAATGGGAAAACGGACAAAATGCAAAACTTGCAGATCTTACAAATACATACAACATAAAAAAACCCACACTTCTGGACATACTATTTAAGAAGAGAACAGTGTCAGTGCAGTAGAGAATGCATATACGAGTGCACAATGCAGGAGAGAGTGGTACAGTTAAAGTACACAGTAACAAGGGAGCCACTGGATGATGATGATGATGATGATGATGACAACGGCAGCAGTAGTGGTGGTGGTGGTAGTGATGATGATGAGGATGATGACAATGATGACAACAACTTAAGGGACAATTATTTAAAATATTTTAATAATCTGACAAATACAACACAATAAAAAATTAACAGGCATGGCTGTGTGGTAAGAAGCTTGCTTCCCAATTACATGGTTCCAGATTCAGTCCCACTGCATGGCACCTTGGGGAAGTGTCTCGACTATAGCCTCAGGCTGACCAAAGCCTTGTGAGTGGATTTGGTAGACGGAAACTGAAAGAAGCCCGTCATATATATATATATATATATATATATATATATATATACAGGGATTGGACAAAATAATGGAAACACCTTGAAATTTCAAAAAATGTATATTAATATAAGGTAGGACCGCCTTTGACAGTAATTACAGCTTGAATTCTACGAGTTATGGACTCGTACAAAGTTTGAATTGTATCCAAAGGAATTTTTGTCCATTCTTCAGCTACAACAGTTTCCAGTTCTTGTAGTGATGATGGTGGAGGATATCGACTCCTTACTTATTTTTCTAAAATGCATCATAAATGTTCAATAATATTCAAATCTGAGGACTGTGGTGGCCAGGTAAGATGTTCAATTTCACTAGAATGTTCTTCGTGCCATTCAGTAACAACTTTAGCTGTGGGAATTGGTGCATTATCATCCTGAAGGATTACGTTTCCCTCCGGAAACAGTTCCACAACCATAGGATGAATTTCATCAGATAAAATGCTTAAATAGTCTTGACTATTAATTCTGCCATGAAGGGAAACCATTGGGCCAGCAGATTTCCAAGATATAGACATCCTCGCCCAGATCATCACAGATCCTCTTCCATGTTTAACAGTTGGAAGAAAGCAGTCTGGGTCAAATGCTTCTTTTGGCTGTCTCCACACGTATACTCGGCCAGTGGTCGGAAATAAAGTTAAAGGATGACTCGTCTGAAAAAATAACATTCTTCAACTCATCTAGGGACCAATTCTGTAGGTTTTTACTCCACTCTAAATGCTTTGTAACATTTATTTTTGAAAGAAGTGGTTTTCTAATTGCAGCCATCCTGTGAAGTGCAGCTCCCAGCGAACAGTTTTTATGGAAACTGGGTTCTCGAGGTGGTTATTAGGCTCTTCAGTAATTTTGGGAGCTGTACTTTTGTGATCCTTTCTAACAATTCACGTAAGATTCCGACGGTCCCTATCTGAAAGTTTTGGCTTTCTTCAGGAGTTTTGTTTCGATGAGGAGGTTTTTACCTCTTTCTCAAAGGCTGTCATTACTTTCAAGACAGTACTTTTTGATACACCAAACATTTCAGCTGTTTTCATTATGTTAGCACCTGCCATATGAGCACCAACAATTTGACCTCGTTGAAAGTTCAATAGATCTGTCATTTTAATGAATTTTAATTAACTTTTTCAAAAACCATAAAAATATACAAGGTTTTGATGGTTTTATAAATATTTCAAAATTATGATGCTATGATACTAGGTGTTTCCATTATTTTGCCAAACCC
>NC_068993.1:38502734-38503981 GCF_001194135.2 Octopus bimaculoides | reverse complement strand
ATATATATATATAATAATAATATTAGGGACAAAATCCAAAATTACAGGTAAAAAACTCAATTAAATATATATATATATATATATATATATATGTATGTATATGTATATGTTTGTGTGTCTGTGTTTGTCCCCACCACCATCACTTGATGTTGTTGCGTTTATATCCTCGTGACTTAGCAGTTTGCCAAAATTGACCAATAGAATTAGTACTAGGCTTACAAAGAATAAGTTCTGGGGATCGATTTATTCGACTAAAAGGCAGTGCTCCAGCATGGCCACAGTCAAATGACTGGAACAAATAAAAGAATAAAAGAAACTGTAACAGACACAATGGAATTTTATTTTAATATGATAATAAAAATAAAATAAAAACATAAAAAATAAAAATAGAAATAAAATATAAAATATAAAGCAAAAAATACAATAAGAGAAAGAAGAAAAAAATTTTATGGCAGTTTCATGGATTTATGCTTTCTTTTGCTTGTGTTAATATGCATTTTCAGTTGATGATAAGTTACCAAATATATTCCTCTTTCTTTTATTATGATCCCATATGTTGGTATTGTTAGCATTTTCTGTTGGTTTGGTAGACAGCTTGTCTTCTGTGTTTGGTGAAAGTTATGTTTCCTGTACATAACTTCCTTTGTGATATCAATACACACATGGCATGAACATACATGAATGTATACACAAACACACATAAACACACACATACACATGCACGCACACACACACACACACTCATACACACATAAATACACATGCATACACAAACACACACATGTACGAATGCACATACATACACTAACACACCTACACACACACTTGCAAGCACATACACACACATGTGCATACACAGACACACTGGCACATGCATGCAGACACATGCACATATATAAACACATATTCATACACAGACATGTATACACACACAGATAAACACATATACACATACACATGCACACACACACAACCACACACACATACCAGCCTATCTGAACACACAAACACACATGCGCACACACACACACACACGCACGCACACACACACACACATACACGTCCTTTCAGGGTCGATAAATTAAGTACCAGTTGCGTACTGGTGTCGATCTAATTGACTGGACCCCTTCCCCAAAATTTCAGGCCTTTTGCCCAGAGTAGAAAAGAATATTAAAGGCAACAAGATAGCAGAAACGTTAGCAGACCGTGCAAAATGCTTGGCGGTATTTCGTCTGTCTTTACGTTCT
>NC_068993.1:38493165-38502624 GCF_001194135.2 Octopus bimaculoides | reverse complement strand
TGTGGCTAGAGTGGTAAAGAATATATTCTCTAACTTTCTGCACACAGTGTTCAAAACCCCATCAAGGTTGGCTGATTTTTCAGCCTCCTGAGTCGATAAAAATATGCCCATCAATATATATATGTAGGCGCAGGAGTGGCTGTGTGGTAAGTAGCTTGCTTACCAACCACATGGTTCCGGGTTCAGTCCCACTGCGTGGCATCTTGGGCAAATGTCTTCTACTATAGCCTCGGGCCAACCAAAGGTAGACGGAAACTGAAAGAAGCCCGTCGTATGTATGTATATATATATATGTGTGTGTGGGTGTGTGTTTGTGTTTGTCCCCCTAGCTTTGCTTGACAACCGATGCTGGTGTGTTCATGTCCCCGTAAGTTAGCGGTTCGGCAAAAAGTGACCGATAGAATAAGTACTAGGCTTACAAAGAATAAGTCCCGGGATCGATTTGCTCGACTAAAGGCGGTGCTCCAGCATGGCCGCAGTCAAATGACTGAGACAGGTAAAAGAGTAAGAGTAAAAGAGTATATATATATGTAAATGTGTATGTATATATACATATGTATATAATATATATATATATATATATATATATATTTATATATATGTATATGTATATATATATATTTATATATATGTATATGTATATATATGTGTGTATATATATATATGCGTGTATATATATATATATATATATATATATATATATATAACGTATGTATGTATCTATCTATGTATATATATATGTGTGTGTGTGTGTGTATGTATGTACCTATGTGTGTGTGTCTTTGTGTGCGTGTGTGTGTGTGTGTATAATGAGATTCAAGAAGACAAAGAAAACTTCAAAGGAAACTATTATCCAATAGAAAACCAACAGAGAAAGGGAGCAGTTATTGAGTTCAAGTCAGTGTTAAGCACAACCTTGACAGGTGTTAGTGAACCTCGTTAGTCAAACACAATGATCCAAACTCGTTTTTTGTCTACAACATGTTGTTTTCTTTTTTTTATTGCCAATTATGTTTTAATTCAATTGTTATAAAGTCATTTAAATATCATTTTTTTTAGAAAAAAACATATAACCAAGAACTTATGTTACCAAATGTTTCATAACAATTGCATTTTAACGTAACTGACTTGGTTTTACATTAGTTTTCTATTGTGTTCATACATTTGTTATTTATTTATTTATTTATTTATTTATGGATTTATTTATTTATGGATTTATTTATTTATTTTGCATTATGCATTTTGATAGGAATAGTTACAGAGGTATCAAATTGTTAGGTAAGGTGATGAAAGTTATGGAGAGAGTTATAGCCCAATTAATTCAGGAGAGAGTTTGTCTAGATGAGATGCAGTTTGGCTTTGTGCCTGGTAGAAGCACCACTGATGCTATATTTCTTATTTCTTTACTGCTCACAAGAGGCTACACACAGAGGGGACAAACAAGGACAGACAAATGGATTAAGTCGATTATATCAACCTTAGTGCGTAACTGGTACTTATTTAATTGACCCCAGTGCATAACTGGTACTAATTTAATCAACCCCAAAAGGATGAAAGGCAAAATTGAGCTTGGCGGAATTTGAACTCAGAACATAGCTGGTAAGGCAAATTGCAGGAGAAATACCTAGCCAAACATAAACCTCTGTACTTTGCTTTTGTTGACTTGGAGAAAGTTTTTGACAGGGTCCCCCCAAACCCTTATCTGGTGGTCAATGCAGAAACGAGGAATAAATGAGTGGTTGATGAGAGCTGTACAAGTTTTGTACAGGGACGCTACCAGTAAGGTGAGGTTGAGCAAAGAATTCAGGGTACAAGTAGGGGTTCATCAATGATCGGTGCTCAGTCCCCTCTTGTTCATCATAATCCTCCAGTCAATAACAGGGGAATTCAAGACAGGCTGCCCCTGGGAGCTCCTCTATGCTGATGACCTTGCTCTTATAGCTGAATCACTACCTGAACTAGAGAAGAAGTTCCTGGCATAGAAGCAAGGTCTAGAATCAAAGGGCCTTCATGTTAACCTAGCAAAAACCAGTCATAGTAAGTAAGAAGGTAGACAAATCAAAAATCCCTTTAGGTAGATGGCCCTGCTCAATCTGTAGAATAGATCTAGGTAGAAACTCCATTAGATGCTCCCTTGTAAGCTTTGGATATATAAAAGGTGCAGCAACATCAGAGGAAATTTAACAAGGAAAGTAACTTTTGAATGTGGAAGGTGCATAAGTACAAATAATGCTGAAAATGTGCAGAAAATAGATTCCATCAACTGCCAGGGGGCAAGCTAGAGGTAGTAGACAGCTTCCGTTATCTAGGTGACCGTGGATGCTCCGAGAGTGAAACTGAGAATAAGAATAGGCTGGGTAAAGTTCAGAGAATCCTACCTCTACTGGCAAAATAGGGCCTCTCTCTCAGAGTGAAAGGCAGATTGTTTGATGCCTGTGTGTGAACAGCTATGCTGCATGGCAGTGAAACATGGGCTATGACAGCCAAGAACATGCGTAGGCTTGAAAGAAATGAAGCTGGTATACTTTGCTGGGGTGGGTTAGGGAAGATGTGAAAAGTGGAGGAGTCAGACTGGAGTTGCCAGAAGGCTCAGAGAATGGTGTGCTGGAGGGGTGGTAGGTGAGGGGAAACTTGCTGTTCTTTGCTGTCGTAGCATAAAAGCAAACCATTTTTGCATTGTATTGTTACTTGTGATGAAAAATGGATTCTTTTCAACAATAGCAAGCATTCTGCATTGTGGTTGGATAGAGACAAAGTGCCCAAATACAATCCAAAAAAGAATATTCACCAAAAAAAGCTAATGGTGTCTGTTTGGTGGTCCAGCGTTGGTGTCATCCACTACAGCTTCATGAGACCTGGTAAGTCAATTACAGTGGATGTATACATCAACCAACTGGATGAAATGATGAGTGAAGTTGCAATTAAACAACTGAGATTGGTCAATAGAGACAGGCCAATTCTCTTGCAAGACAATGCTCAACCACATGTTGCACAAAGAATGCTACTCAAGTCACAGGAACTGAACTTGGAAATTCTCTGTCATCCACCTTATTCACAAGACCTTGCACCAACTGTCGCATTTTCCAGGCATTAGACAACTTTTTGCAAAGAAAAAAATTCATATCTGAAGAAGATACAAAAATAGCCTTTCGTGATTTCATCACGTCTTGTTCTCTAGAATTCTTCACTCCCAGGATAAATAAACTACTGATAAAATGGCAAAATTGTGTTGATAATTTAGGTGTATACTTTGATTAACTGCATTGCTTTTTGTTGAGATAAAGTAAAATAAACTTTCAGTTCAAAATTGGATATTTCATTTTTAATGACGTGATATATATATATATATATATATATATATATATATATACACACAAGCATTTATATGTGTGTACACATATATGTGTGTGTACATATATATATATATATATAATACAAAGAATATGTATGCATGTATACCCACATATATGTACATACTTACATCTACATGTGTATATAGATGCATATCAGGGTACAGTATGTTAGAAAAATGAACTACAGACAACGGAACGAACACATAGGAAAACAGATAGCCACTTGGAATTAATCCTTCGTCAGCTGCCTCTATTCTAACTAGACGTTTCGAAGATAAGGCAGAAGTACTCTAGAATAGTCTCTTCCTGAGTACTGGATCGACCCACTAAACAGAGGATTCCAAGGTGGCAAACACAAACCAAGACAGGAAAAAATGGACAGTGAAAACAACAATAAAAAGCTGTACGGCCAAACGCAAATCTGATGTAGAATGCTAGCAGTTCGTCTCGCCTTCATAGTGGCTGGAGTGAAAAGAGAGTTGACCACAGGTCACACGTGAGCAGAGAGGATGGTAGAGGGAGGAAGTGGAATGAGGAGGAAGAGAGAGATATGTGTGTAGCAGTGAAGTAGAAGCCAAGACAACAGAAGCAAGCAGAGCAAGAGGGGGAGATGGGTAAGGAGAAAGCCTTTCTATAATGCAGTGAGTAAACAGTTAATTGAAATATGTAAGATAATGTCAGTGAATGAAAACAAAGAGAAAAGCTATTCTTTTACCTTACATAAGATGTTTAACTACTGTTTCAACTATTGTTATTACCACCTTTGCAACCACAACACTACAACAATTACAACACCAACAACCTGTATAGCTACATTGTAAATGAGATCCATCAGGGACTTATGCAATGACAGTAAAAGTGTGAGGCAGGTAATAAGATTATTGGGGTTAATGATCCTACACAATTTCGGAAAAAATTCCCCTTTTCAAATAGCAGAAAGAAAAATACTTAAAGATTTCAGAGAAATGTGTTATTAGCTAGCAATTCTAGTTTCAAGTGTGTTGTGAAGAAGAGTGTTGCTTGAATTAACTTGTGTGCCATCTGTCAACTGTATAAGTAGTTAAGTAATAACAGTAACAGCAGTTAGTATATTGTGGCAAATGTAGCATTAATAGGTAACCTGGCATAATAAATTAGTGTGAATGTCTCAAAAGGTGTTGTGAAAGGTCATTGAACATTAAGATAAGGTTAGTCAACAGATAAAATGTTTTGAGAATATCATTTTTCAAATGAGGTAGGATATACAAAGCTAATTCAAGCAACAATCTTCAGTGGATGTGCTGCAATATGTTGCTGTGATGGGGTGGATGTGTGTGAGAAATGTTAGAAAGGTGAGAGAAGGTAAGTAAAATGTAGGTGAAGCAAAGCAGTTAGAAAATCCAATTCATACCATTCATTTAAGTTCTGTTGTTGATTCTTGTTTATGCTATTTAATGAGAATAGCTGCTTCAATTCTCAAGTTACCAATATTCCAGTCACAAACTAAAATGAATATTCCTACTTTACAGTTGTAGCATTCATTAACGCAATATTCATCTCCACTTAGAAGTGGTTGTTGTGTTAGAACACAAAATACTGCAATAGTTACCATGAGAGAAGCTTTCATATGGACTTGAGGTGCATGTAGGCACTCATGTTTATATTGCTGGCAGATAATCCTCTGTCATTGCTATCACTATTAATTATTTATTAATGTGCATCCTTAAGATGGGGCAGATGATGGGAGCTTTTGGATTATGATGGTGATGTAGTCATCTTCGCTTTAATCAAATTTTTCTTTATATGGTACATATGCATATAGACATCTTAATGTCATAAACAGGGCAGTTTGTTAGCATACATCTGTTATTGGTCTCGGGGAGTTTCTGAGAGAGTTGGTTTTTGGTAAGGGCTTGATATAAGGAATATGCCCCCTAAAAGGGTCCATGGTATAAAATACTGAACAACCTTTTGCAATTTAACTGTTGCTTCCATAAACTACTTTGTCTTAGTCGCACTATTATCACTGCCATTTGAAAAAAACATTCTCAGAGATAAACTAGTCATACATCTGACCCACTCTAGAATAATTTTGGAAATGTGGAAAGAATGAAAGGTAGAAACAAAAAACAAATCAAAAGAAAGAAAGAAAGAAAGAAAGGAAGGAAGGATGGAAGGAAGAAAGAAAAGAAAGAAAAGAAAGAAAGAAAGAAAGAAAGAAAGAAAGGATGGAAGGAAGAAAGAAAGAAAAGAAGAAAGAAAGAAAGAAAGAAAGAAAGAAAGAAAGAAAGAAAACCATCTTTAAAGAAGCATTGATTCTAAAGAGCTTCTGCTGCTCTCCATCACCACCACCACCACTACCAATACAGCTATCACTAATAATATTGCGCTACCACTCATGCCATCACATCTACTAACATTGCTATTACCATTACACTGCCAACAACAACAACTACAACCATACTGTAAATGAGCTCCATCAATGAATAGTGCAATGAGAGGAAAAAGGGGACAGGAAATGGGATTATTAGGGGTTAAATTACTGAAAAACAAGACCAATCTATTTGATTTATTTTATTACATTCCTTTAAACATATATAATGTGAAGCTCATATCTCATTCTCTCCCTCTGTCACCTCTTCCCCCAGCATCCCCTCACTGTATTCATTGATCTTTCTGTAACACCCTTATATATCATCAATGAAGTTTGAAAATTATTACTGTTTAGACTTTGTTTAGTTTTCTCTACAACATGCAGACGACTGTTTCAGAATAGAAACCTCATCAGTGTATTTTTTGTAGTGATTAAAAGTATAAATTCATAATTAAATATTTCTCTCTTTTATTCACTTGTGGTGTTCATCTTCTATTTTTTAATTCATTTATTCATGGAAATATACATTTAAATTAAAACTGACAAAGCAGACTGATGTGGGCAAAAATCATGGTAGGTAGAACATGGTGGGTAGAAAAATACCTAGTCAAGAAAATTATGTTCCAAGATCCATTACATAGTGGATTGGATCTAGATAACATATGTGGAGCCATGGCTGTGTAAGGAGTTTGCTTCCAATCACATGGTCTCAGGTTCAGTCCCACTGTATACCATCTTGGGCAAGCATCTTCTATAACCAAAGCTTTGTAAATGAATTTGGTATGTAACTGAAAGGAGCCTGTCATGTGTGTGTATGTGTGTGTGTGTGAGTGAGTGTTTGTATGTGTATCTACATGTCTGTGTGTGTTTGTTCCCAACCAGTGTTAGCTTGGTGCACCATCAGGAGGGATTTTATTCAAATGAATTGATCCCAGAATCTATTATTCTTAAAGGCTTGTACTTATTCTATCAGTCTCCTTCTGCTCAACTGCTGAGTCACAGGGACGTAAACACATCAACACTGGTTGTCAAGCAGTGATGGGGGACAAACACACACACAAATGAATATATATATATATATAATACACACACACACACACACACAGATTGGAGCCTGGTACAGCCTTCTGGCTTGCCAGTCCTCAGTCAAACCATCTAACCCATGCCAGCATGGAAAGTGGATATTAAGTGACGATGACGATGATGATGATGATGATGATCACACACACACACACATATCAAGCTTCTTTCAGTTTCCCATCTACCAAGTTCATTCACAAGGCTTTGACCAACCCAAGGTTATAGTAGAAAAAATTTGGCTAAGTCTCCACACAGTGGAATCCGGAAGGATATAGAAAGAGGGGTAGGCCTAAGAACTCGTGGCGTAGATCAACACAAAAGGAACTAGAGAAAGGGGGACATTCATGGCAGAGTATAAGTACAGAAGCGAAAAATTATGCAACATGGAATTCAATTATAAGTAGCCTATACTCTGCATTGGAGGGTTAACGGCAAGAAAGAAAGAAGACTCCGCACTGTAGGACTGAACCCAGAACCATGTCATTGGGAAGCAAATCTTCTTACCACACAGCCACACATGAGAGAGATCCCTAATTGATTTAATCTCTAAAATTTCCCCCCAAAAGCCTCTGATCCACTCGAATCTATCCCAGAAAACCACTTATCCAGCACACTACTGCTGTGCTTCAGAATCAAACCTCTAACCACTCAATTACAAATGGATGTTCATATACACACATATGTAAAATTCGCATAAAAGCCTGACCAAATGCTTCCGTTTGATTTCGCATTTTTTCTTTTCCTTTCTTTATTCTTCATCTTATATTATTTCTTCTCTTCTTTTTTCCTTTATGCTTCTCATTGTAGTCCCTGTATTAATAATTTGGTCTGATTTCTTGATTGCCTTAATATTAATTGTCTAGAGTTATTTTTTGTTTTGTTTTTTTTATTATTATTATTGCTGTTGTAGTTGTTGCTATCATCATCATCATTATTATTATTATTATTACCATTATTATCATTACCATTATTATTATTATTATTATCATCATCATTCTGTTATTAAAATTTGTCAAAGACCGTAGTAGCTTCAGATTTTTGTCTGATTGAAATGATATATTACAAAGAATAACATGTATGATATGTGTGTGTGTGTGTGTGTGTGTGTGTATACATATACATATATATATATATATATATATATATATATATATATATATATATATGTATACACATATTTATAAGTATATAAGTATATATCTATGTGTGTGTGTGTGTGTGTCCATCTGTGTGTGTGTGTATCTCAGAGTGTTTACGTCTGCTTATGCTTGTGTGTGCACATATTCCCATGTCAGAGAAAGCATTTTATATAAGGGCAATATTAGAGTTTTAACTTCTTTTTCTTTGTCTTCTCTTTCATATTATGCATCTATATAAACACATACATGCATACATACATATACATATCTATCTATATATATATATATATATATATATATATATATATTCTATTTTTGACATTGCTGTTGGTACTGTTATCGCTGTTATTATTGCCGTTGTTGTTGTTGTTGTTGTTGCTATTAACGATGTTGTTATTGTTGTTGTTGTTTTCAATATGAGGCTGAAAATTGTGCTAAGAAGAGCTATCAAGTTGTAAAAAGCGGCCATTGAATCTTTTGTGCAGAGACTACATAGGAAAAGCCGTCAGTCTTGTCTTGTCTAAAGGTGTGGAAGAAAGCAAGACGAAAAGGGGGTGGCAAGGTGGCATGTGAGGGGGGGTGACGTTTGTGGTTGGTGCTGAAAAATGGGAGAGATGAAGAGGGGTGAGATAATGAAAGATTAAAGTGTGTATGTGTATGAGAGCGAGAGAGAGAGAGAGAAAGAGTGATAGTGTGAGAGAGAGAGAATTAGAAGGGTTGGAGGAATAGGAGAGGAATAGAGAAAAAGTGATAAATGGAGAGTAAGAGTTTGACAGAGAGAGAGAGAATGAGAGACAAAAGAGTGGGGAAGAATGAGATAGAAATTAAGAATAAGTGAAAGAAAGTGTTAGAGAACAAAAGAGAGAGAAGAAATAGATAGAAAGAGTGTGATAGAGAAAGAGGGTAATAGAGAGAGAGGAAGAGAGAGAGAGTGGCCATTTCAATCTTCTTTCTCGTTAGTTCAGTTATATTAACGAAGATTTCATTTTATCTTTTATACACATCATTTCTCGACAAAGAGCGAAATAAATAAATAAATAAATAAATAAATGATATAATAAACGAAATAAAATAAATTTTATAAATAAAAACGTATTATAAAAAAAAAAATAATGACAACAACAACAATATAATAATAATAATAATGATAATAATAATGATGATGATGATAATGATGATAAAATGGAAAATAAATAAATAAATAAAAAACAAAAACAAATGCAGAGAAGCAAGGAAAGAAAAGAAAAGAAAGACAGAAAGAAAGAAAGGATGTAATGAATGAAAGAAAGAAGGAAAGAAAGAAGGAATAGAATTGAAGGAAATTAAGCAAGAACTTCGCCGCAATTTCTTACAGATCTTCGCATCTATGGCACAGTAGATTGGCAAAACACTATACCAGAATAAAAGTATTCTTTTCCCTGGCATTTAACTCAATTGATAGCGAAACTATACAACATGCCTCTTCGCTGAAAAGACTACTTCGAAAAAATTTTTTGTTTTTTGTTTTTTGTTTTTTTTTAATTATATCCACCAC
>NC_068993.1:38490180-38493130 GCF_001194135.2 Octopus bimaculoides | reverse complement strand
TGGGCATCGTATGTTGATATTGCATTGGCACCTTTTTGTTGTTTTTTTTTTGGTGTTCTTTTTTTTTTAATTTTTGAATGGTAAAAACTTGGTATCAGTGACCATGGTGGTGGCGGCGGTGATGCCCATGTAGGTGGGTGAGTGGTGGGTTGGCAGAAGGGGTGGAGGAGGAAGTCCAATAATAAAGTGAAGAAGAAGAGGAGAGGAAAGGAGAGGAGGGTGGTGGGTGGGGGGAAAGGTGAGGATGTGGGTGAAATAATTTTGAAATCGGTTCGTTGTTGTTGTCGTTGTTGAAAAGTTGAACATCTTTGTGACAAAAGCTATCAATGTTGTTCAGTTCAGACTTGCCAACTTTGTTTCTATTGTTTTCTCTCCCTCCCTCCCTCCACCTCTCCTTCTCTCTCATTCACTCTTTCTGTCTCTCGCTACCTGTCTATCTCTCTATCTATCTATCTATCCACCTTTCTGTCTATCTATCTATCTAACCATCTATCTATCTATCTGTCTGTCTAACTTTCTGTCTATCTATCTGTCTGTCTACCTTTCTGTCTATCTATCTATCTATCTATCTATCTATCTGTCTGTCTAACTTTCTGTCTGTCTACCTTTCTGTCTATCTATCTATCTGTCTGTCTAACTTTCTGTCTGTCTACCTTTCTGTCTATCTATCTATCTGTCTGTCTAACTTTCTGTCTGTCTACCTTTCTGTCTGTCTACCTTTCTGTCTATCTATCTATCTGTCTGTCTAACTTTCTGTCTGTCTACCTTTCTGTCTATCTATCTATCTATCTATCTATCTATCTATCTATCTGTCTTTTTCTTTTCCTCTCTTCCTCTCTCTCCCCTTCCCTCTCTCTTCTTCTTACCCTGTTTCCTTCTCTCGCTTTCTTTCTCTCTCTCTGACTATTTATTTATCTATCTCTATCTCACTTAGCCTTCTTCCTCTCTCTCTCTCTCTTTCGCCTTCCCTCTCTCTCCCTTACCCTTTCCCTTCTCTTTCTTTCTCTCTCACTCTCTTTCCCTCCTTCTCAATCTCTCTCTCCCTTCTTCTTCCTCTCCTTTCCTTGCTCTCTCTCTCTCTCTTTCCTCTTCTCTCTCCACCATATTATCTCTCCACTTTTCTTCTATCTCTCTTCCTCCATCTCTCTCCATCTCTGTCTCTATTTCTTTGCATTTCAGTCTCTCTTTCCTATCACCTGTACACTTCTCTCTCTATATATATATATATATTTACTCCTCAACATCTCTCTTTCTCATTGTCTACATCAAGAAATCTCTATTCTTCTTTCACTCTCTCTTTCTCTTCACCTGTCTCTATATATCTCTTTTTGCCTCATTACATCTCTCTCTCTTTATGTCTCTCACAATTTCTATACATCTCTCCAATTCTCTTTCTATCTTTGCCCCTCTACATCTCTCTCTTTCTCTTTTGCTCTCCCTCTCTCTCTCTCTCTTCCTATCTCTCATTACCTCAGTATGTGTTCCCTTCTCTCCCTACATCATGATCTGTCTACCTCTCCTTTTTGCTACCTTTCTACTTCTCTCTCTCTCTCTATCTCTCTCTCTACCTCCCCATTTCTCTATCACTTCCTTTCTCCACATCTCTCTCCTTTTATCTTTTCACTTCTCTCTTCCTTTCTCTCTACCTATCTTTCTTTTCCCTTTCTGTTTCTTCATTTCTGTTATTATCTCTCTCTCTCTCTCTCTTTCTCTCTCTCCGTCTCTCTCTCTCTCTCTATCTCTCTCTCTCCTTCCTTCTCATCTTTTGTGGTGTCAATCAAAAAATCCGTATTGAGCCCATTTAACCAGCACTAGCCTTTTCCATATTGATTAAACCACATACACACACAGACACACACATACACACACACACCCATATGTGCATACATAAACACATGCATACACACACACACACACATATGAGTATACATACACACATTCAGACTCACAAGTATATAAACGTTCACACACACACACACACACACGCACAAACATACACAGAAACAGACACACAAGTACATATATGCGCATACAAACAGATACACATAGAAACACACACCATATGCACATAGTCACATACACAGACAGATACATGAGTACACACATGCACACACACACACACACGTATACATACACACACACACAAACACGCTTGTACATGCAGACACAAACACACATGCATGCAAATACACATACAGAGACAAACAGATACAAACACACATACACACACACACACACACAGTTGCACACAGACACACATGCGTACAAATACATATACACAGAACACATAAACATACACACACTATCACACACTTAGACAGATACACACTAATATGCACACACACACACACACACATGCTCACACACACACACTTTCACTTATACAGAAATGCACACACTAATCCATCACATACTTACACATATAAGCTGCCATTTTTAATCGCATGCAGTATCTGCAACTGCAACTGCAGGCCAATTCTTGGCGCCTTCACTGCACCTTGTGAGAGCATATGCACATCTTCACACCCTGACTGTCTCAGAAAACAACATGTTGTATACATAATACAGCTTTGGGTTCTCTACACATAGGTGTGAGACAGGGTGGTCATAGCTGGAATACCCTGGATCATAGGACAGTTTGCTTAGTATTAGCCCGGGGTTAAACAGCAACAGCCGCAACAACAACAGCAAAAACTGTTTCTAATAATGAATAATGATTTCTACACTCCTGTGAAGATTGTAACTACATTCATCTAATACTGTGTATGATGCTGTTTAACCCTAGGCTGGTCCCCAACTGAGAAGACCATTGATCAAAGTTGTTCCAGTCATTACCACATCGTCCTTCTTCTCTCTGGAATTGTATATCTTGGAATACATTGTCCCATGTGTCTGTTTGTATTTTTAAGTCAGTTCGGTGTAATTTGAGTGAGATTTTCTTGGGGAGTGC
>NC_068993.1:38489288-38490084 GCF_001194135.2 Octopus bimaculoides | reverse complement strand
TGTATTTTTAAGTCAGTTCGGTGTAATTTGAGTGAGATTTTCTTGGGGAGTGCTATTCCTAGCAGATCAGCTGGCCACATAGCGGTCCTCTCATTGATTTATCTGATCTTAAGCTGCTATGGTTGTTGTTGTCATTGCTGCTGCTGCTGTTGTTGTTGTTGTTGTTGCTGTTGTTGTTTAGCCATGTCACAGACTTGATTTAGAAATCCTTTGACCAGACTTGTTCCAACAGTGACCATCTCATCTAGAACATTCTCCAACATGTCTTCCTTTTCTAAGACAGTATTGTAGAATGCGAGGGCTGTTTTAATGCTATTTCTAGCCTGTCACATAAGGTTCCTTAATTGTCTCATCCAACAATGTCTACACAACAGATATGGGATTCGATGAATATATTTACATTATCAACACATCGTAATAGCAAATATTAACACAGCCCCCCCCCCACACACATACATGCTTATGTACACACACAAACCTGCATATACATAATGTGTATATGTGCTTATGCATGTGTGTGTGTGCATATGTACATGTTTGTATATACGTATCACCATCATCATCATTATTTAATGTCCATTTTCTATGCTAGCATGGGTTGGACTGTTTGACAGGGGCTGGCAAGGACAGGGGTCACACCAGGTTTCACAGTCTGAAGAGAGTCATATTGTCTTAATGCCTTATTATCTAACACACTCACAGGTTTGATTCCCACTCATTTATTAATCTTGCCAACCAGATACAAAAATGAATTATGTATATATATATATATATATATATATATATTTATATATAT
>NC_068993.1:38484476-38489208 GCF_001194135.2 Octopus bimaculoides | reverse complement strand
TATATATATATAAATGAGCTGTTGCCAGTACCGCCGGACTGGCCCTCATGCTGGTGGCACGTAAAAAGCACCCACTACACTCTCAGAGTGGTTGGCATTTGGAAGGGCATCCAGCTGTAGAAACTCTGCTAGATCAGATTGAAGTATGGTGTAGCCATCTGGTTCACCAGTCCCCAGTCAAATCGTCCAACCCATGCTAGCATGGAAACCGGACGTTAAATGATGATGATGATGATGATGATGAATAACAGTAGTGGAACAGGTTTCACTCTGTTATGGCTGTTTCTAACGACTTCTTTAACTGATTAATGAATACATTGCATCATTGTAAAGAAACCATCACATGAATTCATGAAACCGTCAGATGAATTCATGAACTTCAAAATAAAGGACTTTGAGAATGATCTAACATGGTTTAAAATCCATGGAGCAAAAGTATTTACAGTGGTTCTACAACTATTTCAGTTGCAGAATCACTGTAAATGTTTTTGCTCCATGGATTTTTAAATATGTTAAAGCATTCTCAATGAACTTTATTTTGAAGTTCATGAATTCATCTGATGAAAACGGTTTCTTTACAATAATGCAATGTTTTCGTTAATCAATTAAAGGAGTCGTTAGAAACAGCCATAACAGATTGAAACCTGTTCCTCTACTGTTACTCATTTATATTTTCAAACAAGACACCTGTTTCTGTCTCTCTGTCATACTCTTACCTTTCATCATCTGGCACAAGATCCCCTTGTCCAATAACACATTCCCTGTCAAAGGATCCCTGTCTTGCAAGTTACTTGGTAACCCTGCCATGCGTTGATGCCCCATAAAAGCACTCAGTCCACACTGTAAAATGGTTGGTGTTCAGAAGGGCATTCAGCTGTAAAAAAAAAATCTTGCCAAAACTGACCTCACCTGTGCTGGTGCCATGTAGAAAGCACTCATTCCACTCTGTAGAATGGTTGGTCTTAGGAAGGGCATTCAACCATAAAAACCATGCCAAAACGGACAGCGAAGCATGGTGCAGTTCTCTGCTTAGCCAGCTCCTACCAAACCATCCAAACCATGCCAGCATGGAAGGTGGACGTTAAATGATGATGAGGATATCACTGTATCAACCAGACTATCAGGTACTGTTATACATCACTGATCATGATACACTTCCAATTCTTTCTTGATTGCGCCATTCTTTCCCCATCTTGTCCCAAATAGCTTAACTAAATCACTTTGCCACTGTTGTAGTGGCCTTCCAAGTGGCCTTTTCTGATCTCTTGGATACCACTCAGTGACTGCATCGGTCCATCTTCTATGCTGACAGGGGCTGGATGATTCAACAGTTGCCAATGAGCCAGAAGATTTTAATGAAAACCAATGTCTGCTTTAGAATGGTTTCTACAGCTGGATACTATTCCAACGATTTCAACGCTTGCATTCTTTAGATGGTTTCCTCTTCCACAACACCAAGCCATATGTTATTCTTTGTCATCTCTTTCATGAGGTTCAGCTTCCAGAGATCAGCTTTCACCACTTTTTCCCGTGTCTTCTTCAGCTTTCTCCTTCCAAACAAGTTCCTCCCAATTGGGTCTGAGCATTTCACTATCCAACAGCTAGCATCCTTACACATCTTTATTAATATTTTTATTAATAGTCTCCTTCCTTGTTCCATACAATTTCTCTAAGCCACAGCTTTTCTCTCTCTCTCTCTATCTCTCTCTATCTCTCTCTCTCTCTCTGTCTCTCTGTCTCTCTCTCTCTCTCTCTCTCTCTCTCTCTCTCTCTCTCTCTCTCTCTCTCTCTCAGCCCATTCCTGTCCATTCTTCCTCAAATCCTTTGCATTTAATAACCTTGGTTTACCATTATTCACCATTACGCTATATACACAAGCGTCACACAATCTGTCAATCGCTGAAGGAAAAAGTCCCTACCATCTTTAACCATTTAGCATTTATATTTCTTGTCAAATGTGATGCTTATATAATCAGATTGTTTTTAATTAATCATGCATGACCATGTAGCTTTAAAATTTCGATGGTGTGATTGTTTATTTTAAAAATGATATTGTAGGATAGGTGTGTCAAGCCAGATCTGGCCAGTTTGAACATAAATCAGGTTTGGGCCTGATATGGCCGGTTTAAATGCTAAAAGGTTAAAATGATTTTTGTTGTTTTATGTTGTTGGCACTCCATCGCTTACGACGTTGAGGGTTCAGTTGATCCAATCAGCAGAACAGCCTGCTTGTGAAATTAACGTGCAAGTGGCAGAGCACTCCACAGACACGTGTACCCTTAACATAGTTCTCGGGGATATTCAGCATTACACAGTGTGACAAGGCTGACCCTTTGAATTACAGGCACAACAGAAACAGGAAGTAAGAGTGAGAGAAAGTTGTGGTGAAAGAGTACAGCAGGGTTCGTCACCATTCCCTGCCGGAGCCTCGTGGAGCTTTAGGTGTTTTCGCTCAATAAATATTCACAACGCCCGGTCTGGGAATCGAAACCGTGATCCTATGACTGTGAGCCACTGCCCTAACCACTGGGCCATTGCGCCTCCATGCTGTTAAAATGATTAACATGATTAAGTCTCGACATGTTACAGATATCTTGCATAGAGCCCCACATTAAACACAGAATGAAAACAGCTTGAAGGGTTGTTCAAATTATTTTTTGTTACTGCTACTCTCTCATTGAATTTTCCTGCATACAAGTCAACATAGAATAGAGAGCAAACACTCAAACCTCATCACTACTTCCCCAAATCTTGCTGCAATTCACATGCAATTTTTGGTCCTCTAAAGTTGTCATGGTGTGTAAGTTGACCTACTTGCTATTGACAGTAAATTTTAGCCTGAAAAATTTGACTTGATTTGTATACCAGAAAATAGTGTGTTATAGTTTAACCTCAGGTCAGCCTATCTTCAAAGGTAGTCTTACTGTAACCATCATTTTGAGCAATACATATAATGTGAGGAGGTGCATGGCTTAGTGGTTAGGGTGTAGGATTCATGATCGTAAGACTGTGGTTTCGATTCCTGAACTGGGCAATGCATTGTGTTATTCACCAAAACACTTCAGTTCACACTGCTCCAATCTGTTCAACTGGTACAAACGAGTTATCCTATGATGGACCAGTATCCCATCCAGGGAAGAATATATACACCAGAAAAACTGGAAAACGAACCCTATGCTTCTTAGGGAGTAATATGGACTAGTCCCTGCCCCTATTTAATCTGTTGCCAAGTTCAACACCACAAGTTGACCCTTGGGTGTCTTTAGGGTGGTCCATTTAGTTACAAGCATGAAGTTGCAAGGTGAAGTCTCTGGGCACAAGGCCAGCAATTTTGGGGGAGGGGGACTAATCAATTACACCCCCCCCCACACACACACACACACAGTACTCAGCTGGTACTTATTTTATCAACCCTGAAAGAGGAAGACAGGCAAAGTTGATCCTGGTGGAATTGGAACTCAGAACATGAAGTTGAAAGACATGCTAGAAATATTGATTTTAAATTTTGGCACAAGACCAGAAATTTCAAGGGAGGGGGGGTTAGTTCAATTAAGTCAACCCAGTATGCGACTGGTATTTATCTTATCAAACCTCAAAAGGATGAAAGGTAAAAACGACCTCAATGGAATTTTAACTCAGAACATAAAGACTGACAAAAAGTCACTGAGCATTTTGCCCTGCATGTTATCAATTCTTCCAGCTCATCACTAGAAATATTGGTTTCATATTTAGGCACAAGGCCTGCAAATTTAGGGGAGGGTCTAAGATGATTACATTGACTCCAGGGTCCAACTGGTGCTAATATTTCAACCCTGAAAGAATCATGTGTGACAATGTTGTTGTAATGATGTAGTAATGGTGCCACAGTGATGTTGTAAGGATGTGGTAATGATGTCAAAGAGATGCAGGAATGATGTAGAAATGATTTGCACTTGTTTGGAAATAATGGATGGAATGATTGTGGCTTGTTCTTATCAGCTCTGTTTTATCAGAGCTGACCTAGGGCTAAACTACAACAACAACAATAATAATAATAATAAGACAAAATGGCTGTGATCACCATGTACAGAAGCAGTAGTAGTAGTAGCAGCTAGAAGGAAAACAACTACAAGAATAACAGCAGGAGCAATTGCAAAAATAACAATAACAAAAGCAACAATAATAACATGATAGCTGCAGCAACAACAACAACAACAGCAGCAACACAACAGGTTACAGTAGCTACTACAATAATAATGACTCTGAAACTATAATAACAACTACAGAAACAACCACAACAATAACAATGACAATTACAGTAATAACTACATCAACATTACAACAACAATAACAACAAGGAAAAGCATGACAACAACAACTACTACTACTACTACTACTACTACTACTACTACTACTACTATGGTGACCACAACAATCAGCTAAGCAGAGATTGTATATTTGAACAATAGAAGCAACAAGCCACATTGAGATAAGATTGAAATCAAATGAAATAGTGAAAGAAGGAGAGGAAGAAGAAGAAAAAGAAGAGCAGGAGCTGGGAGAGCAGGGAATGGGGGAGATAGAGAGGGGTGAGGGGGGGAAAGGGACAGGAGAAGAAGAAGAAGAAGAAGAAGAAGAAGAAGGAGAAAAAAAAAGAGTGAAAGAAGGACAAGGAATGGTCTAAGTCAATTGAATAGTAGTGTGAACAATTGGTGTGTTATTGAATGACAATGGAATATTGATTGTGGTGGGG
>NC_068993.1:38474907-38484466 GCF_001194135.2 Octopus bimaculoides | reverse complement strand
GGGAATGGATGATTTGGATAAAGATAGAGAGACAGACAGACAGACAGACAGATAAATAGATGGATAGATAGATAGAGGGATAGATAAATAGAGGGATAGATAGATAGATATAGATAGATAGATAGATAGATAAGATAGACAAATAGATAGATGGATAGTTAGATAGAAAGATAGATAGATATATAGATAGATAGATAGATATATGATACAGATACAATCAAACAATCATCAACAGACATATATATATATATATATATATATATATATATGTATGTATGTATGCATATATACATCTCTCTTTCTCTCTCTCTCCCTCACTCTTTATACATATATATATATATATATATATGTATATATATGTATGTATGTATGTATGTATGTATACATGCTTCTATATGTATAATATACATATGCATGTATAAGTATATTTATGTATATATTGTGTGTGTGTGTGTGTGCATGTTATGTATGATATTCATATTTGTATACACAGAAAGAGGGGGCGGTGAGAGTAAGAGAGAGAGAGAGAAAGATAGTGTTACAGAAGATGAAGGACAGAGAGAAAGGGATGACGCAAGTAGGAAGCCATCATAGATGAGGTGTGTGTGGGTGTATGAAGGGTATATACAGTACAGCATGGAAGAGTTAGAAGACGAAGAAGAAGAAGAAGAAATGAAAGGGCGTGAAAGGAGAATTGCGAAGGGGAAACGTAAAGGAGAGAAAAGGAAAGCAGGAAGGGAGGGAGGTAAGAGAGAAGACTGGTGCTGCTAGGAACAATCAAATTGATAGATAAGGGGGAAGGTTTAGCAGGGACCCTAGCTATCGTAACTACTAACCCCTATTATCTGCAATTATCTAAGCTGACCCCCATTCGCCTTCTGCTCAACCAAACTCCCCACGCCCCCTACACTTAAACAAAGAAATTTCTGAAACAAAAATAATTGAAAATATAGATTTTCTTTGATTCAATAGAGTGATAGATTTTATATCAGAAGATTTTATAGTTAGTCGGCTTAACACCAGTTAATTACAGATATGAGAAGTGTGTGGTGTAGAGATATGAGTGTTGCACTCATGATGGTTTGATTGCAGGTTCAATTCTCAAGCAAGGAAATGCATAGTGTCCTTGAGCAAGGATCTTCATTTACAATTGCTTTAGACTCCACTCAGTAACTAATCTAAAGAAGTTCAGCAAAGACATCAATCTCACCAATTGATTCTACCAAGATGGTGGAGATGCATGGCTTAGGGGTTTGGGTGTTGGACTCATGACCATAAGACTGTGGTTTTGATTCCTGACCCAGATAACACATTGTGTTCTTGAGCAAAACACTTCATTTCACATTCCACCAGTCCATCCACTTGGCAAAAATGAGTAACCCTGCAATGGACTGGCATCCCATCCAGGTGGGGAATATAAATGCCATAGAAACTGGGAAACCAGCCCTTTTGAGTCGGTTTGACTCAAGAAGATAACTAATCAATTAATTAATCTAAAGGCATTCAATGAAGACATCAATCTCACAATTGATTCTATCAAGATGAAAGTTCCCGTGAATATTATAAGCTTAACATCTCTCCACCATGACCACCACCTACCTTTTCTGAAAAAGTACTGATTTCTCTTTAGAATGGAGGGTTATAATAAATTAGATTACCTGGTCCTTGATTTCTTTTTTTTTTTTACTGTCCCCAGACCTACCTGAAAGGGGAAATGCAAATTTAACCCCTGAATGGGGAAATGATTGCAAAAAGGAAATTTCGGGACATGTAATAGTGAAAGTGAAAGCAATGAGAACAATTGTTGTTGCTGTTGTTGTTAAGGTGGGGAGCTGGCAGAATCATTAGCATGCCAGGAAGAATTCTTAGTGGCATTTCACCTGTCTCTACGTTCTGGGTTCAAATCCCACTGAGGTCAACTTTGCCTTTCAGCCATTCAGGGTCAATAACTTAAGTACCAGTGAAACACTGGGGTCAATGTAATTGTCTAATCCCCTCTCCCACAATTTCAGGCCTTATACTTATAGTAGAAAATATTATTGCTGTTGTTATTTTTATTGCTGAATCCATGTGGTTCAATGGTTAGGGTATTTAGCTCCTCATCGTAAAGTCATGAGTTCAATTCCTGGTGGCACACCTTGTCCTTGAGCAAGACACTTTATTTCTTGTTACTCCAGTCCAGTCAGGTGGCAAAAAAAAAAAAATTATGTGTACCTGTATTTCAAAGGTTCTGAATCGCACTGAATTTCCCTGAGAACTACACGAAGGGCACATGTACCCATGGAGTACTCAGCCACTTGCATTTTAATTTCACAAGCTGGCTGTTCTATTAATCAGGTCAGTCAATTGGAACACTCGTCATCATAACTTAGTAGTTGTTATTGTTGCTTTTATCCTCATTGTTCTTGCTAATGTTGTTGTTGTTGTTGTAGAGATGTTGATGCTGTTAAATTGTTGCTGTTGTTGTTTAACCTCAGGTCAGTCCTGATCCAGCAGACAGACCTATGATCACAGAAATGCCATTCCAGTTATGACCAACTAGAACTACACAGTCCAACATACTCCTCTTTCTTTAAGTCTAGTCAATGGGATTTGAGGAAGATTTGGCTGCTATTTCTAACAGGTTGAGCATCTATATAAAGACTTCCTTCCTGATTCAAACAAGATACAGACAGGCACAAGCCTGACTTTCTGGATACTAAGGACCCAGAACCTCTGACAATCCACACTAATTCACAAGCAAGAACCTCAAAATCTTGTGTAAGGTAAAGATGGACAAAATGCCACTAACCAGTTTTACCAGCATACCAATGATTCTCCCAGCTCACCACCTTAATAATGTGCCCATAGTAGAAAGGGTTATTATTATTATGATTATTATTATTACTGAGTGAGAGAGCAGTGCATGCCATCAAAGTGACACTGGGGTAAAATATACGAAGCCCATTATACCCACCGTGACTACCCGTCTGATAAGGGTACACCAGGCACATGCATCACAATCATATGTGCGCGACATGGTGATCTCATATCAAGATAAACAGCGCATGACCTAGCAGGTGGGGCCCAGTTAGAATTTTCTTCAGGTCGAGTAGCCCATCCTGCTCAAAAGGTCGCTGAATAAAGGTTGTTGAGCAAAACACCCATGTTTCCAGAAGTGAATTATTCAAACCTCAAAGAATTCCTCCCAACACATGGCTATGATGCTCCGCCACTACTTCTGCTCATGATCAGAGATGCACATATCATCAGCCACTAAGGGACATGCTCAACTGGTTAAGGTCAAACAACTGACAAGCAAATCTGTGGTATTAAGCAGAATATTTGCTGTAGCCCATCTTTTATACCAAGACAAAGCATTGTACATGATAACACTTCCAATCAATTAAGATCAGAAGCCATGAGAGCCACAGCCTGGTACTGCATCCGGGCATATTATTATTACTATTATTACTATTATTATTATTAAGACCCAGCAAACCAAGTGAGACCATAACCTGTGGCCTATGCCGGTGGTGTAACCAGCCCACTTAGGCATACCTTTCTTTCATTAGACACTAAACTCTGCTTGTGAAGACCTGTTGAGGCAAGTGAAATCGAAATCAAATTCGATGACAGCACCGCATAACTGGCATCCGTGCTAGTGGAGTACTAAGAGCAACATCCGAGCGTGATCATTGCCAGGGCTGCTGACTGGCCCCCGTGCCAGTGGCACGTAAATAGCACCGCCTTACTGACACTTGTGCCGGTGATACATGGAAAACAACATTGGAGCGAGGGCGTTGCCAGTGCTGCTGGACTGGCTCCTGTGTAGGTGACACATAAAAACACCATTTGAGCGTGGCCGTTGCCAGTACTGCCTGACTGGCCCTTGTGCCGGTGGCATGTAAAAACACCCACTACACTCTCGGAGTGGTTGGTGTTAGGAAGAGCATCCAGCTGTAGAAACTGCCAGATCAGATTGGAGCAGCTATCTGGCTCACCAGTCCCCAGTGAAACCGTCCAAGCCATGCCAGCATGGAAAGTGGACGTTCAACGATGATGATGATTATTATCATTATTATTATTATTATTATTATTATTATTATTATTATTATAAGAGCATCGAGCTGGCAGAATCATTAGCACACTGGGCAAAATGCTTAGCGGT
This sequence comes from Octopus bimaculoides, assembly GCF_001194135.2. Classification (NCBI taxonomy): domain Eukaryota; kingdom Metazoa; phylum Mollusca; class Cephalopoda; order Octopoda; family Octopodidae; genus Octopus; species Octopus bimaculoides. The sequence goes on along the minus strand of NC_068993.1, from coordinate 38,480,316 downwards.
ATTTCGTCTGCCATTACTTTCTGAGTTCAGATTCCGCTGAGGTCAGCTTTGCCTTTTATCCTTTCGGGGTTGATTAAATAAGTACCAGTTACACACTGGAGTCGATGTAATTGACTTAATCCCTTTGTCTGTCCTTGTTTGTCCCCTCTATGTTTAGCCCCTCTGTGGGCAATAAAGAAATAAATTATTATTAATATTATCATTATTATTGTGAAGGCACACGACTCAGTGGTTAGAGCATCGAGCTTACGATCGTGAGGTTGTGAGTTCGATTCTCAGACCGGGCTGCATTTTGTGATCTTGAGCAAGACACTTTATTTCATTTTGCTCCAGTTCACTCAACTGTAGAAATGAGTTGCGACGTCATATATTGGCTATATCGGCCTTTTCCTTTCCTTTGCATAACATCGGTGGCGTGGAGAGGGGAGGCCAGTATGCATGGGCGACTGCTGGTCTTCCATAAACAACCTTGCCCAGACTTGTGCCTTGGAGGGTAACTTTCTAGGTGCAATCCCATGGTCATTCATGACGAATGGGGGGTCTCCTTATTATTATTATTATTATTATTATTATTATTAAGGAAATCAAGAGTGGAGTGGCAAGTGCTGTCTTTGAGTAAGTTTATTGAAAGGTGGGTGAAAGTTTCAAAAATGGCAAGAGTGGATGGTACCTCTCTAAGTGTAGACCCGTGAATCGGAGAGAAGGAATTGGAGAGGGCACTTGCTCTTGGAGTTTCAGGGAAATCTCGGACAGTGAGGTTCCTCGATTATCCCTAGAGGCGTTCTTGTATCAGGAGGGCCACATCCCTATCATCCTCCCTCACTTTTTTTTTTACCTTTGTATGCTATGCATATGTCACTTCATTTCCAGTGTATACCATGTATACTTTTTTTCTTTCTTCATATTTATTCATTTATTTATTTTTATCTATCATTTCATTATTATATGTAAACCCCCACAATTTATGTCTGTCTATGTATTGTCCCCCTCACCTTTCACCCACGTGGAAAATAAATGAAATCATTATTATTATTATTATTATTATTATTATTATTATTATTATTATTGTTATTGAGTGAGAGAGCAGTGCATGCCATCAAAGTGATACTGGGGTAAAATATACGAAGCCCATTATATCCATCATGACTACCCGTCTGATAAGGGTACTCTAGGCACATGCATCACAACCATATGTGCGCAACATGATCTTATATTAAGATTAACAGTGCATGACCTTGCAGGTGGGGCCCAGTTGGAATTTTTTTCATGTCGAGCAGCCCATCCCGCTCAAAAGGTCCCTGAATAAGGTTTGTTTAAGGATGATGAACAAAACACCCATGTTTCCAAAGGTGAATTATTCAAACCCCAAAGAATTCCTTTCAACACATGGCTATGATGCTCCCCCACTACTTCTGCTCGTGATCAGAGATGCACATATTATCAGCCACTAAAGGACATGCTCAACTGGTTAAAGTCAAACAACTGACAAGCAAATCTATGGTATTGAGCAGAATTTTTGTTGCAGCCCATTTTTTATACCAAAACAAAACAATGTACATGATAACACTTCCAATCAGTTAAGATCAGAAGCCACAAGAGCCTGGTACTGCATCCGGGTATTATTATTATTATCATTATTATTATTATCATTATTATTATTATTAAGGCAGCGAGCCGGCAGAATCATTAACAAGCTGGACGAAGTGCGTAATGGCATTTTACCCATTGGTATGTTTTGAATTCAAATTCTGTCAAGGTCAACTTTACTTTTCATCCTTTTGGAGGTTTGCTAAAATGAGTACCAGTTAAACACTAGGGTTGATTTAATCGACTCATACCCACATCATCATCATCATTATTATTATTATTATCATTATTATTATTGTTGTTATTATTATTATAATTATCATCATAATAATCATCATTATTATTATTATTGTTGTTATTATTATCATCATTATTATTTTTATCATCATCATAATCATTATTATTATTATTATTATTATTATTATTATTGCTTTTATCATCATCATCATTATTATTATTATTACTATTATTATTATTATTATTATTATTATTACTATTATTATTATTATCATTAAGGTGGTGAGTTGGCAGACTCATTTGCATGCTGGACAAAATACTTCGTGGTATTTTGTCTGTCTTTACATTCTAAGTTCAAATTCTTCTGAGATTCACTTTGCCTTTCATTCTTTCAGGGTCTACAAAATAAATACCAGTTGAGCACTGGTGGGGCAGTGCAAATGACTTTTTCTACTCCCTCGAAATTGCTGGCATTGTGCCAAAATTGGAAATCATTGTTTGCTTAAGTTGAGGGCGACCACCCCCACTGTCTTGGGAATATCAGGAATCTAGAAAGACATTGGAAAAAATTCCGGAAAAATCAATGTTGTATCTGTATTTGACGAAATAAACTGTATGATCCAAGGAAGCATTTGAAGGTGAGTATCGGAAAATTAGTGAGGGAAAAAAACCGTTCTAAAAGAGGGAATAAATTGGTTTACCGTGACAAAGAGGAAAAGTTTAACATTTTGGGTAGAATTCTTCATTGAAGAGAAGACACAGAGAGAGAGAGAGAGAGAGAGAGAGAGAGAGAGAGAGAGAGAGAGGGAGAGAGTGGGAGGGAGAGATGTTTTCTGATGGAGTTTTGGTGCTCTACCGTTTGAGCCAGAAGCTGAAGATAATAGCAATTATTAAGCTATATATCTGCGTGTCTCCACAGTCATCTCTTGTGGAACCATCATCCACAAGCTCTTACCAATATCGCAGCCACCAGCAGCAGCTGCACCAACACCACCACTGCTGCCAGCACCACCACCAATGCCACTGCCATCCATCAGCAATCTTTTACAGGCATGGCACTATGACATTCCATTGGACAGCTAACCATATCATCCCCTTCTCTCTATCTCTCTGTTCTTCTGCCTTTTGTGTTTCTTTGTAAGACATGTTGGCATTGTTATAATGGTGGTGGATGGTTGGGGGTTGAAGGTGGCTGTGGCGGTGGAGGAAGGAGGGGGGCGGCGGATGAGATTGTTATTTTTTTTCCCTTTTAACCACTGCCCATACCATGACCACCAAAATCATCGCTATTACTACCACCACAAAAAAAAAACAAACAAAACACACACCACCACTACCACTATTAACACCCCCTCACCCTGCTGCTACTACTGCTACTACTATTACTAGCACTACTACTGCTAATACTATTACTACCACTACTACTGCTACTATTACTACTATTATTACTACTACTACTACCACCACTACTAATACTGCTGTTACTACTACCGCAGCTACTACTACTACTACAACTACTACTTCTACTACTACAGCTGCTACTGCTACTACAACTACTATTACTACTGCTGCTGCTACCGTTACTTCTATTACTACAGCCAATACTGTTTCACCAGTGCTTCACCATCAATGCCACCAACACCATCAGCACCAGTATGGCCACTACTGCCACAACAGTTCTACCCCCTCCCCTGCCCCGTTGCTTTGCTAGCCCCTCACTCACACCACCACCCCGCCCCACCCCAACCCGAACAAGCCCAAATAGTTTCTGTTTAATGAACTCCGCAATGATCTCACAGAAGATGTCTCATGGGAGAGTTGGTCATGGCGAGAGGGAGATGAAGGAGAGACAGTGCAGTGATGATGGAGAGAGAGAGAGAGAGAGAGAGAGAGATGTGGAATGATGAAGGAGAGTATGGAGAAAGAGAGAGTGAGAGAGTGAGAGAGAGAAGGAAATACGGAGAGACAAGGAATGTACTGTTGAACAGCAAGGAGTGCAAACATGATGGTGGTGGAGACGGGGGGGAGGGGCAATGGTGTTGATGACAAAGACGATGACGATGATGATGATGACAATGATGAAAAAAACGATGACTTGGATGATGATGACAACAACAATCATGAGGACGACGATGATGATGGCGATGAGGATGATGATGATGACGACTATGATGATGATGAAGATGATGATGATGATGATGATGATGGCGATGATGATGATGAAGATGATGACGACTATGATGATGATGAAGACGACTATGATGATGAAGATGATGATGATGATGACGACTATGGTGATGATGAAGATGATGATGATGATGACTATGATGATGATGAAGATGATGATGATGGCGATGATGATGATGAAGATGATGAAGATGATGATGATGGCGATGACAGCAATGATGATGATGGCGATGATGATGATGATAACTATGATGATGATGAAGATGATGATGATGATGATGATGGCGATGATGATGATGATGATGATGTCAACGACTGTGAAGATGACAACATCAACAATGATTATAATGAGAATAGCAACGGCAGCGATGATAGTGATGACGACAACCCTAATGATGAAAGTGATGACGATGATAAAGCTATGAAGATGGTGAAAATGATAATAATGATGAGTGGTCATAGCAATTATTGAGGTGGTGGTGGTGGTGGGGATGGTGGTGGTGGTTATGACGACGACGACAACAAAGTTGATGATGACAGTGAAGATGATGGTGGTGATGATGATGACTAAAAATCAGAATGGTTATTATAGAAGAATGGGTCAACTGTAGAAAGCAAAAAAGATGGTGTGAATAATAATAATAATAATAATGATAATGATAATAATAATAATAAAAATAATTAAAATAATAATAATAATAATAACGATAATAATAATAATAATAATAATAATAATAATAATAATAATAATAATGCTGATGATGATGATGATGATAATGATGTTGATGAAGATGTGGGTGGTGGTGGTGGTGGTGGGGATGATGATGACGATGACGACGATGATGATGATGGTGATGTTGATGACGATGACAATGGTGACAAAGATAATGATGATGATGATGATGATAAAGGAATCAAAAACATGGAGGTGGATGTGGTGCAGAGTGTGAAGAAGCAAAGAAGAAAAAGGAGGAGGAAGAGGAGGAGGAGGGGGAAGAAAGGACAAGATGGGGAAAGAAGGAAGGTGAGTGGGAGGGTTGAGCGGGGTGGGAGGAGAAGGGAAAATAGAATCAAACAACAAACAAATCATAAAAGAGGGGGGGGGAGAAAAAATAAAGTATCTGAGAAGGAGGAGGGAGAAAGAATGGGGGGGAAGAAAGAAAGAAAGAAAGAAAGAAAGAAAGAAAGAGGGAAAAGGAAGCAAGAAAGAAGGGAAGGAAGGAAGGATCTGTAAGGGAAAGAATTTCAGACAATACTGGAAACAGAGAAGAACTACAGAGAGAGAAGGGGGGGGGGAGAATGATGTCTGTGGAATTGGTAAAGGAAAGGGAAAGAATGGAAGAGAGAACAATGCCAGAGTGATAGGGCATTGTGGGAAACTGGCAGGAGATGGTGATG
>NC_068993.1:38473913-38474791 GCF_001194135.2 Octopus bimaculoides | reverse complement strand
TTGGTGCTGGTGGTGGTGGTGAGAGACAGAACCAAAGAGAGAGAAACAGAGAGAGATGGCTGACTGGCTGGCCAGCCGGCCGGATGGATGGCTGGTTGGTTGGATGCTGATGGTGGTGGTGTTGGAGGTGTAAAAATCGAAACCTAAGGATGACAATGGCTTTATCAACAATGGCAACAACAACCACAACAATAGCTACAACAACAACAACAACAAAAGAGGTAAAGCAAACAAAACGGGTCAGTTCATTTGGGAAACCGATATAGGGGAGTTCAGGATAGTATGTGTGTGTGTGTGTGTGAGTGTGTGTCTGCACACGTGTGTGGTGTGCGTATCTGCGTATGTGTGCATGTGTGTGCGTGTGTGTGTGTGTGTGCACACGTGTGTATATGCATGCATGTGTGTGTCTATGTGTGTGTGTAGGAGGGTGAGGTGGAAGATATGCATTTGTGTGTGCATGTGTGAGAATCTCTGTGTGTGTGAGTGTGTGTGCAAATGTATGTTGCAATGAATGTGTGTGTGTATGCATATCAAAATGTGTTTAAGGATATGTGTATATGTGGGCGTGTGTGTATGGGGGGATATATGAATGCGAAATTGTGTATGAGAATGCATATGCACATGTCTGTGTGTGTGAGAATGTGTTACAGCATGCATCTGCATATATACATATGCATGCATGAGTGATGACATGATGATATTTATGTGAAGGTATGTGTGACTGTATATATGTGTATGTGTGCATCCGTATGCAAGTGTGTGTGCATCCGTATGTATATGTGACTATATATATATACAGAGATGTGTGGGGGTGTATGTATGTATGTATGTATATGTTTATGTACATCTATGTGGGTGTGTTCATGCATACATATATA
>NC_068993.1:38472737-38473285 GCF_001194135.2 Octopus bimaculoides | reverse complement strand
GATTACAAGGCTGATGATGATGATGACAATGGTGATGGTGATGATGGTGATGAAGATGACGATGATGATGATGATGATGGTTGTAGTGATGCTGATGATGACAATGGTGATGGTGATGGTGATGATGGTGATGAAGATGACGATGATGATGATGATGATGATGATGGTTGTAGTGATGCTGATGATGATGGCAATGGTGGCCAAATGGTTATGGTGATGGTCCTAGGTTAACTTCATACTTTTTTTTCCTTTACTAAAGGCTTCTTATAATAATGGTCGTTGCTGTTATTGTTGTTGTTGCTATTGTTGTTGATGGCTTTTATTGATGGCTTGTTTGCTTGTTGTTCTTTTCACACCTCCCACCACCACCACCACACCACCATTGCCACCACCATTACCATCATCCCCTATATTCTTGTTGTGGTAGTGGTTGAGGCAGTGGTACTGATGGTTTGTATGGTGGTGGCATAGAAGGGAGAGAGACAGACAAACAAACAGGCAGGCAGGCAGAAAGAGAGAGAGAGAGAGAGGGAGAGAGAGAGAGAGAG
>NC_068993.1:38469931-38472727 GCF_001194135.2 Octopus bimaculoides | reverse complement strand
AGAGAGAGAGAGAGAGAGAGAGAGAGAGGGAGAGCATGTTTTTTTATATTCTTTTTATGATATTTTTGGTGTTTTGGTTGTTTTCCTAACAATATCTTTTGTCTTTCCTTGTTTTCCCTTTTGTGTGTGTATGTTTGTGTGTGTGTGTGTGTGTGGTTGAGAGAAAGAAAGAGAGAGTCCTTATGTGCGCTTTGTTGTTGTTGTTGCTGCTGCTGCTGTTGTTGTTGTTGATGATGACAATCATGATGATGTTGGTACCATTCTTTTCTTTTTTTAAAATCCAGAGCAATGGATTGGATGAATGTTGGAAGAACTGGACACTTTGCTGCTGCAATTACTGCTTCTGTACTGCTGCTGCTACTGCTGTTGTTGTTGTTGTTTTGTGGATAATAATGGTTAGAGGAAAGGTCTGTTGCTAACCACACAAAGGAAACGCCAACAAATGAAGATACGGAACGAGAAGGACATCAAGGACAAAACAAACGAAAAAATATATAAAATACGACAAAAAAAATAAAAATAAAAATAGAAATAAAACTATGTTAGTTTTTTTTTTTTTTTTGGTTTTTCCTTCAAAGTACAAACAAAAATAAACAAAGGAAAAATTTGGAATCGTAAACAAAAAAGGAACCCAAAATAAAAGAAAGGACTTCACTGACAATATTCCAGAGTAAAGAGAAAATGGATCACTTAAGGTAGCGAGTACAGAAGAATATATCCTGCTTGTGAAAAGAAAATGGTATGGAACCAAATGCTGAAAGTAACACAATGAAACCATGCACATACACACACACACATCCGTGTGCACACGTTCATTGCATTTACGTGCACTCACACATGCACATGTACATAAATTCTTTTATTCTTTTCCTTGTTTCAGTCATTTGACTGCAGCCACACTGGAGCACCACTTTGAAGGGTTTTTGTGAAAGTAATGAACCCTAGGACTTATTCTTTCTAAGCCTAGTACTTATTCTAACAGACTCTTTGACCAAACTGCTAAGTTATGGGGTCATAAACACACCAGCAATGGCAACAATTGTCAAGCGATGTTGGGGCGGACAAACACAGACACAAAGATACACAAAAATAAATATCAGGTTGAGTAAAAAGTAAGCAACGTTTTGAAACATGAAGAATCTGTATCGGATTTTCGCAGAGTTTTGAATTTTTTTTAAACATTTTTTTGCAATTCTCTGATAATACAGACATAGGCCTGCCCAGATGCAGCAATAAATTAACATTGATATTTCTTCACCGTTGTTACAATCATCTGAAATGGAACAGTCAAAGTGTGATGTTCGAGCAATTTTGTTATTCAACTTCAAAAAAGGACGTAAAGCAGCTGAAACTGCTCACGAAATCAACAAAACATTTGATAAGGAAATGACCAGTGAGTGGTCAGCTCATAAATGGTTTAAACGATTTTGCAGTGGAAACTTGAGCCTTGGTGATAGTCAGCATATTGGACGCCCATCTGTCATTAATGACAGTCAATTAAAGATCGTCATTGAGAAAGATCCATATAAAACCATTCAAGAACTGGCAGAAGAACTTCAAGTTAGCCAGAAAACTGCCTGCAACCATTAGCATGTCATTGAAAAATCAAAAAAGCTCAACAAATGGGTACCACACGATTTGAATGAAAATCAGAAAATGCACAGATATGAAATTTGCTCATCGCTTCTTCTCTGTAACCAGACCGATCCATTTCTCGACCATATTATAACTTGTGATGAAAGTGGTTTTACCAGAATGAAGCACCAAAACCCTTCCCTGAACCCAACCTCTTCAAAAAGAAGGTCATGGTGACTGTTTGGTGGTGTACTGCTGGGCTCATTTACTATAGCTTCTTAAAACCTAGAAAAACCATTACTGTAGAAACATATTGCCATGAAATTGCCAAAATGAATGAAAATCTGCTACTCCTCCATCCCAGATTGGTCAACAGAGGAGGGCCAATCATTCTTCATGACAATACTCGACCACACGTTTCACTAATGACGCTCCAGAAGTTGAGGAAACTTGTCTACGAAGTTCTTCTCCACCCAGCTTATTCCCCAGACCTTTCTCCTACTGCCTACCACTTTTTCAAGCACCTTGATGGTTTCCTGCGAGAGAAAGAGTTCAAAAATCAAACCGATGCTGAAAGTGCATTCAAAGACTTCATCTGCTCCAGAACTCCAGATTTTTATGTTACCGGAATAAACAGACTTGTAATTTGTTGGCGAAAATGTGCTGATTATGAATAAAATTTCTGCCTTGTTGAAATATATTGTAATGAATTCCACGTTTCAAAACGTTGCTTACTTTTTACTCAGCCTGATATATACATATACATACATACACATATGAAAGACTTCTTTCAGTTTCCATCTGCCAAATCTACTCACAAGGCTTTGGTTGACCTGAGGCTATAGTAGAAGACACTTGTGCAAGGTGCCACACAGTGGGACTGAGCCCAGAACCATGTGATTAGGGAGCAAGCTTCTAACCACACAACCACGCTTATGTATTTTTTTATCTTCTATTATTTACTTGTTTCAGGCTTGGACTGTGGCCATGCTGGGGCATTACCTTGAAGGGTTTAGTTGAAAAAAGTTACCATTGTACTTAAATTTTTTTAACCCCGGACCTCATTCTATTGATCCCCTTTTGCCAAACTGCTAATTTATGGGGAAGTTAACAAACCAACACCAGTTGACAAGCAGTGGTGGGAGACAAACATAAACTCACACACACACACACACATATAATTTGGCAGATAGAATTCATAGATATATATCTATATATATA
>NC_068993.1:38467289-38469908 GCF_001194135.2 Octopus bimaculoides | reverse complement strand
CATTTGACTGTGGCCATGCTGGAGCACCATCTTTAGTCGAATAAATCGATTGCGGGACTTATTCTTTGTAAACCTAGTACTTATTCTATCGGTCTCATTTGCTGAACTGATAAGTTACAGGAACGTAGACATGCCAACATCGGTTATCAAGCTGTGGTGGTGGTGGTGGTGGTGGGGAACAAGCACAAACACATACACATATATATTTATTTATTTATTTATGTGTTTCAGCCAAGTGGCTGCGGTCATGCTGGTGCACCAAGGCTTCTTTCAGTTTCCGTCTACCAAATCCACTCACAAGGCTTTGGTCAGCACCGAATATATTATGTCCGGTAGTAAACATAGGCTTCAAATGTTGGCACAAGGCCGGCAATTTCAGAGAAGGGAGTAAGTAGTTACATCGACCCCAATATATGACTGGTACTTATTTTATCAACCCCAATATACTTACAATTCTACCAGCTCACCCCATTTCAGGCATTAATATTAAAGTTAAAGGTTGCGAGTTTACTTTGGTTATTTTACACATAGCTTTTGACCAACAAAGAAAAGTCCTGCAGTGATACAAGCTCTGCGACGCAAGCAATCACTTCACATACCATAGACATATATATATAGGCACACACATACACATATGCACATACACACATACAAACATACACACTCACATACACACACACACACACACACACACACACACATTTTTGACAAAGTGTCATACAACAAAATCCAGTTCTACAACACTAGCAATTCCCAAACAATCACTCCACAATACCATAAACATATGTTTACACACACACATACACATATACACACATGCAAACACACACACACACACACACACATTTTTGACAAAGTGTCATACAACAAAATCCAGTTCTACAACACTAGCAATTCCCAAACAACCACTCCACAATACCATAAACATATGTTTACACACACACATACACATACATGCAAACACACACATCTTTGACAAAGTGTCATACAACAGAATACAATTCTACAACACCAGCAATTCCCAAACAATCACTCCACAATACCATAAACATATGTTTACATACACACATACACATATACACACATGCAAACACACACATCTTTGACAAAGTGTCATACAACAGAATCCAGTTCTACATCACTAGCAATTCATTTAGGTGTTCATAAGATGGTAAGTTAGCAATGGCTAGAGTGTTGGATAAGACACCTTGCATGACTCGAACTCACTACATTCTGAGTTCAAGTCCTACCAAAGTCAACTTTGCTTTTCATCCCTTTCGGGTAAATAAAAAAACGTAGAAAATCAAGTCAATAGATTACCACAACTGTTAGAATTGGAATCTGATGGAATCTGATCTGAATTGCCAAAATTGGAGTCTTGTGGAATCAGATCGAATTCTTCATATTCTGATAGTGATGTCTGTAATGAAACTGGTACTCAGCTGTATCAGCCTAAGCCAGTTGCCTTTCTCTTCGATAAACATTAATGAGGGATGGTTTGCATGGAAGGACAAATGTCAATGTTCCTCAAAACATCTTGCCCAGGCCTGTGATTGTAAATGCAGAGACATGGCCATCAGTGAACAATGTAGGTGTTGTGTGTGTGTGTGTGTGTGAGTGTGTGTCATCGGCCACGTCAGCGATTTTGATTTGTTTACACTTGCCTCAAGAGGTCTTCGCAAGCAAAGTTCATTGTCCAATGAATGAGGGGTACTCATAAGTGGGCTGGTTACACCCCACGTTTGGATGTGCTTTTAACGTTCCACTGGTATGAGGGCCAATCAAGCTGTACTGTCGTCGGCCACATCAGCAATTTTGATTTTGATTTCACTTGCCTCAATAGGTCTTCACAAGCAAGGTTTATTGTCCAATGAACGAAGGGTATTCATAAATGGTCTGGTTACACCCACTGGCATCAGCCATGGGTTATGATTTCACTTGGCTTGCCAGGTCTTCTCAAACACAGCATATCTCCAAAGGTCCTGGTCACTTGTCATTGCCTTGGTAAGGCCCAATGTTTGAAGGTCTTGCTTCACCACCTCATCTTCTCACATGGCCTCAGACTCAGCAAGGAGACCTACATCAAGTGCCCGGAGAAAATGCCCTGGGTCAAGAGGGTGGCTGTTGGAAGACCCTGTCCAGCAACAAAACTCTGCACCATGCCACACAAGCAGGAGAACCCAGTCATAGCTGTCAGAAAATATCTGCAACCACATGACCCCTAAAATCTGGCCACTTAACTCTCCAGATCATAACCTCCTCGGTTACTATGTGAGAGGTACAGTTGAGCGACATGCCAACAAAACTCCTTGTGACACCAAAGATGAACTGAAGGCAAAGATTATGGCAGCATTCACCAACTTAATCAAGCAGGCTATCCAGAAGAGTTGTAGGAGATTCCAAAGTTGTCTGGATGCCATGGTTGAAGCCGATGGAGATTTTATTGAATAAATTTACTCTTTAGTATTTCAAGATATTTTTATGTAATTTTGGTAAATATATCTGTTAAAATTAGATGTCAGTGTTATATTTACTTTTGCGTAATTTAGACAACAGTTTATTCACCGCATTCTGTATGTGCATGTATATATATATATATATATATATATATATATATAT
>NC_068993.1:38465208-38466981 GCF_001194135.2 Octopus bimaculoides | reverse complement strand
AGAGAGAGAGAGAGAGAGAGAGAGAGAGAGAGAGAAAGCGAGAGAGAATGAGAGAGACAGACAGAGAAAGAGACAGAGAGAGAGACAGACAGACAGACAGAATGAGAGAAAGTGAGGGAAGAAGCAAAGTGTGGCGTTTGAGAGAGAATTGCAAATTGTTAGACTGGCTGGGAGCAATAGCAAAGATGGTGATGACAGCTGTTTCTGTTATTGTTGTTTTTATTGTTATTTAGTGCCTGTCAACCCAGGGGCAAAACAACAATGTAGATTGAGCAGATAAAAGTGTTCAATGGTCAAAGTTCGTAGATCAATTTTATACAATGTGTCCTTCATCTTACAAGACTGTAGGGTGAGATTTGAGACAGTGTTAGCTGCTAATTCTAGCAGGTCTAAATATTGCATAGAGACTCCATCATTGATTTGATGATGTTGTAAATGGATAAGGAGAGAAATAGAAATCGGAGAATGACAGATAGAGGGAGAGGGGGGGGGCAAAGAGAATAGAGAGAGAGGAAATGGAAAGAGAGAGAGAGACAAAAAGACAGAGAGAATCAGAGGAAGAGAAAGAGAGAGAGAGAGAGAGAAGCAGAAAGACAGACAGACAGAAGAGGAAAAGATGAGAAAAAGAGAGATTGATGCAGAGAGAGAAAAGACATAGAGAGACAAAGAAAGACTGACAGACGGACAGATAGACAAACAGACAGACAGACAAAGACTGAGGCAGACAGACAGACAAAGGCAGTGGCAGACAGACAGACAGACAGAAAGTGAGAAGACGGAAAAATGTGAGAAGGAGAGACTAACAGACAGAGAGAAAAGGACACAGAGAGAAAAGGACACAAAGAGAAAGAGAGAGAAGGGAGGAAAGTTAAGAGAAGGAGAGAGGCAGAGAGAGTTACTCACTTAAGAGATGAGATGGATTGTAAGAGTGAGAGAAAGAGAGAGAGAGAGATTTATAGAATGACAGAGTCAGATGAACAGAATGGTGATGGTGGTGGTGGTGGTGGTGGTGGTCGTCGTCGTCGTCGTCGCTGTTCTCATCGTCATCACCGTTGTGATAGTGGTGGCGGCAGCAGCAGTGGTGGTGGAAGTTGTCATCGTCATCGCTGTCGTTGTCATAATTGTCATCATCATCATCGTCATTGTTGTCATAGTAGTGGTGGTGGACAGAAAGAGATGAGGATAGGAAGAAGGAGGTAGGAGAAATTTCGAAAATTGACAACGATCATGTGTCTTTTGTTGACACAGAGATTTTGCACTGCATGTGCATAAAAGCCTCCAGGATATGCAAGTGGTGTGGACAGCAAGTGAAAAATCTATGGCATTCTTCTGCCGGTGCTTCTGGTGCTGCTGCTTCTGCTGCATGTGTTGCTGCTGGTGCTGTTATTGTTGCCTGAATGCTGACCAGCCTGCTGGACATGCATCTATGCAATGCAAACGAGTGAGGCTGCTATCTGCAAAAAGCTATGAGAAATAAGTGTCAACTCATAAACTGATGCACATAGATGCATATGAAAATGCATATAAATACATACATGTAAAAACAGACGTGCAGTAAACAATGGATGTTCTGATGTGCATTGCATAGAGATAACACAGCTGTCAGTGATTTCTGTTGTGGCAAAATGCATATGTGTGCAAATAGTAACACTTAACTGCACACACACACACAGTTACATATATAGCTTATATGTGTATGCACATGCATGTATGTATAGAACATATATAGGTATGAGGTATGTGTATATATATGTATTTATATATATATATATA
>NC_068993.1:38463677-38464398 GCF_001194135.2 Octopus bimaculoides | reverse complement strand
ATATATATAGAGAGAGAGAGAGAGAGAGAGATTGAGTGAGTGAGTGTTAGATAAAGAGAGAGAGAGAGAGAGAGAGAGAGAGAGAGAGAGAAGGAAAGTTGTGGTGAGAGGATGGAAAAGTTGAACACAAACAAATGGGGTGAGAGAATGAATTAGATAGGTTGATAGAAGATAAGAAAAGAGTGTGTGAGAGAGACAGGGTGATCATAAGATGAAGAGAGAGAGAGAGTGACAAGAGGGTGAAGAGAGAAAGTTGAAATAAAGAGAGAGAGAGAGGGAGAGAGAGACGGAGAGAGGGAGAGAGAGACGGAGAGAGGGAGAGAGAGACAGAGAGAGGGAGAGAGAGCAACAGATTGATGGAGAAAAGGAGAAACATAGTGAGAGTGAGAGACAAGGTATGAGAAACAGAAAGGGGTGCAGATAGTAAGGGGGTTGGGTGGGAGTAAGAGTAAAGTGTGTGTGTGTATGTGTGAGTGTATATATATATATATATATATATATATATATATATATATACACACACACATACATATATACATAAATATATGTAATATATATGTATACACACACATATCTATACATTCACACACACACACATATATATGCGCATTTGCACACACACACACATATATATGCACATGTGTGCAAATGTAGACATAAAAATATACAGTCGAGCATACATATAAAATACATATATATATACAAATACATATACATATAT
>NC_068993.1:38461462-38463500 GCF_001194135.2 Octopus bimaculoides | reverse complement strand
ACACATATATATGTATATATATATATATATATATATATATATATATATATACACATATATATGTATGTATATGTACATACATATATATGGGAAAAAAAGAGAAAGAGTGAATGAAAGAGAGAGAGAAACAGACAGATGGTCAAATGGACAGACCGAATGGGAGTAAAAAAGGTTTCTGTAGTGGTCAGTAAAGAATTTTAAACCACATTTTGGACAATACAGAAAAACAAACCAAAATATTTACACTCACACACACACACACATACACATGCACAAATACATAAAAACACACATGCACACATACACACAAACATATGCACACACATAGAACTACACTTAAACATGCACATGCTCCCACAAAATCCATTAATACCACCACCACCACCATAACAACAACAACAACAACAACAACAACAGCTGCAAGAATCAGTGCATCATCAACAACAACTACCATAGTCACGAAACAATGACGATCGATAACAACAACAACAACTGCAACAATAAAAAGAATAACAACAACACCACCATCACCACCACCACCAACAACAACAATAATGATGATATAAATAATAATAATAATAATAATAATAATAATAACATCAACATCAACAATATGAGTAGCAACAACAACAATAATCACAAAACAACAACGATCAATAACAATAAAAATAATCGCAACAACAATAACGAGAACAACGACAAACAACAACAGTAACAATAAAAGCAACATACCAACAACAACAACAACAACAACAGCAACAAAACGGTAAGGAAAGCATATAAAGATCAGAGCGGTGTCATCTAACATGGCACTACCCCCTACCCACTCCCTCCACCACTTGACCAAGATCGGAATAAACAAGGAATCCTACTTCACACTAAAAGACGAAGCTTAAACTTGCTGGATTCTATATTCCTCCCGTCAGCTGGATAGTGGCGCTACCGAAGTTGGGTCCAGTGAGTGATTAACTCTTTTCACGCATCTTTGCTTTCTTGGAGTATTTTTTCATGTTTTGTTTGTTGTTGATGATGATGATGATGATGATGTTGTTGTTGTTGTTATTTGTGTTCTTTATGCACCCGCATCTCTGAACTGCTCCAGTACCGCTCTTTTTCAGCTGCAGTGTTTTGCATCACTCCGCTGCACTCCGCTGCTTGCTCTCCACTGCACTCGATCTCTTGTGTTTATCAGTTTATCGCACATAGACATACTGGGATAGATATGGCAAGCTGGTTTGCTTACTGGCTTGCTGGTCGGTGGGAGGCAGGCAGGCAGGCGGACAGGCAAGCAGACAGAGAATCTGATGGTTAGTGGGACAGACATACCAACCGACAGGCTGACAGGCTGACGAGCTGACAGGTTGACAGACAAAAAGAGAGATGGGCTGGACTGACTGTTCTGGTCTGTTGTAAAGACAGACAGATAGACAGACAGACAAACAGAAAAACAGAGAGACCGACACACAAACAGACAGACAGAAAGAGACACACAAACAGACAGGAGAAAAAGACACACAGGCAACTGGATGGATGGATGGATTGAAGGATAAATGGATGGATAACAATAGAGAGAGGGAGACAATTCATATATATAAATAGCTAGCTAGATAGATCAATACACAAATAGATAAACAGATAGACAGACAGACAAGTAGATAGATAGTTAGGTTGATAAATTGATAGATAGATAGATAGATAGATAGATAGACAGACAAACAAACAAACAGACAGTTAGATAGATAGATAGATAGATAGATAGATGAACAAAAGATTGACAGATATAAATATGCAAACATATGGTATGGATAGAGACAAACAAACAGATTTGTTGTGTAAGCAGCCAGAGTAGTGTTAGATGAATATAGCAATAGATTTTATTATATCAATAACAAGTTTATATTTCTGGAGATGCTGACAATGATAATGATGATGACAATGAGTGTGTACATGAATCCATCCAATCAGACATGAATGCACATGTATGTGTACTGTGTGTGTGTATATATATATAAATATTTATATGTGTGAGTGTATATAT
>NC_068993.1:38459852-38460730 GCF_001194135.2 Octopus bimaculoides | reverse complement strand
ATTTGCATGACAATATATATATACATATATATATATATATATATATATATATATGCTTGGCGTAGTGGGTAGGAGCAAAACGCTTCGTTTCACATTGCTCTTTAATCATTTTGACATATGACATGTGGCACACTTATCTACCTGTGCAGGCAATGTCGATTTGATGAACAGAGCGAGCCTATGTAAACACAAACAGTAAAGCACTATAAGCAAATCATCTGTGCAGTTACTGAGCAAGAAATTGTGAAACCTTCCGTCATATAACAAGAAAATCTATAGCATACATATATACATATACATATATATGTATGTATATGTATCGTTCAGTATATTTTTTTTAATAGGGTTCTTTTCTCAGCTAAACATAACCTGCACTTTCTGCTGCTATCAAAATAAGCCTTTCACTCTTCTAAGATTTTTCTTCTTTATGCTGCAGTCTCTAGCAGTTTCCTTTGACAAGCATTCATGACTGGCCAGGATTGTGGCATTTCAACTCTCCAAGAAGGATTCATGGTTATTGAATCTTATCCTGAAGGAAATGTTTGTTGCTCCCACATACTTTCACATGTCTGGCAAACCATTTGGGCCTTTTGATGTTACCTCTACTTCATGTTACAGTGACAGTTAAGGAGACATGTGGTATTACCTTGACATGTACATCCTGCCTGTCGGTTACGACAATGAGGGTTCAGTTGATCCAATCAATAGAACAGTCTGCTCATAAAATTAACGTACATGTGGCTGAGCACTCCACAGACTTGTGTACTTTTAATGTAGTTCTCAGAGAGATTAAGAGTGACACAGAGTTTAACAATGCTGGCTATTTGAAATACAGGTACTACTCATTTTCCCCAGCTAAATATATATATATATATATA
>NC_068993.1:38458242-38459183 GCF_001194135.2 Octopus bimaculoides | reverse complement strand
TATATATATACACACATATATACACACACACATATATCTCTTTTTTTACCTTTTTTTTTTACCATGAAAGAAATAAAACTCAGTGCGGTTTGAAGACATATACACCAAATTAATCCATTTAAACTTCATACCAGATCAATCTAATTGATCTGTTAATAAATATAAGATCAATGGAATTGATCTGTTTCCCCACCAAAGCATTTCACCAATTTGTTGGCAATAACTATAAATGATAACAGTTCTGTCTCAAATCTCAACCCAAATTCCATTCACACCAGAGTTCATCGGGTGCCAAGTGATAATCTGCCACATGGATAATGAGTCTTGATTCTGGTTCTAATTAGTACATGCATGTGGCATAATTATCAATACGCATACCAACAGACATCAGCAATTTCACATTAAACTCACAAAATACAGAACAACCACCACCAAATCACCATTATTCTTAACTATGATGGACCGTTCCAGGACTGAAGTAATGAATTACCGTTCTATTGTTTGGTCTACTTGCAGGATTCTTCTTTGGTTTATTCCATTCAGTTGCTTTCTCTTCCTTTCTATCAATGCTACTGGTTTGAGTGTTCAGTATCATGTATTGAAGTGTTTCTTATTTGAATGGTTCAGATTTGTCTGAGATGGTTTATCAATAAATTTATTACAAGTCGTTCTACATTGATTGTAACATTGTAGTCTACTAAATGAAGCTGGAACAGAATTAGGTACTATTTATGCATGTATATATATATATATGTGTGTGTGTATATATATCTATATGTGTGTGTGTGTGCATGCATGTGCATATACTGTACGTGTGTATATGTGAGTATATATATATGTGTGTGTGTGTGTATGCATGTGTGTGTGCATATGTGTGTACATATACTGTATGTGTGCATATGTGTGTGAGTGTATGTATGTATATATATATATATATATAT
>NC_068993.1:38456374-38457963 GCF_001194135.2 Octopus bimaculoides | reverse complement strand
TATATATATATATATATATATATATAGGTGAGAAAGTTTGTATGTGAAAGCACGTGGTTGGATGTATAAAAGATAATAAGAGTGAAAAAACTACAGAAGGCTTGTGTTACATGGTTAAAGTATATATTTAAATTATGTCAGAAAAATGTTAGAAAAATGTTAGAAAAATGTTAGAAAATCTTTTTGGTATATAAACATTGTATTTTGAGAAATAACCGGTAAAATGGTGAAGACAGATCACAAGACCTTGAATCCCACAGAGGAGATGACAAAGAACTGGTATGACTGACAATATGTGGTTTTCCATAAGACCAGCTCACAATTTTGGATGTACAATGAGTATATAATCGTGCAATTGCTCGCCCACAGCCCAATTCTCTTCTCAACATATTTCTCCTGCCCATCATCTCTCTAACTGCAGTATTCTCCTGCTGTAATTAAATGTGAGCTGAACCACTTATTTCACTAATTTTTCTTTGATACCACTTACACTTCTTAGAAACTGGAGCCTTTTCACCTGTTGTTTGTCCTTCATTCTTTATACTGTCCTCTCCACCCACATTTTACATTGATCTCCCTAAATCATATGCCATATTTCTTCATCTCCCCCTTCTCTCTCTATTTCTCATGAATGCACATGCATTCTTTCATCCTCTCTCTTCTTTCCCATGTCTACTGTACCAGTGTTACTTTTCTGCTGCTCTTCCCCCCAGACCCAGCCTTTTTCTACACTGTCAGTCATTTCCTGCCCTTCCACATCTTCTCTAACCCATATGTACCATAGGTCACTCATTCACCCCCATATCCACCATTTACTTCTACATCTATCCCTCAACACTACCCAATTTCTACAGTTGTCACCTACTCTTCCCTACCATCACTTCTTACCATCTCTCATAATTTGTTCTTCATTATATCCACCCCTAAAACCATTCCTCTTCTCTAACCATCTTTGCCTTTCCCATTCTTCTCTCACAAGTTCTACCCATTTACACACCCACTTCTCTTGTCCCCACACTCTTCTACTTTCCTCATACCTAGAAGCTCTACCTTAACAACTCATCACTCCTATTTTATTTCTTTCCAGCCTCACCTTTGTCACTCACGTCGTCTCTTCAATAATGTGAGGAGTCACATTATTGTAGAGATCACATAGCTCATCTGTTCTGTTCTGAGCCCTTTTGTCATACATGAAACCCCCTCATCTCTGAGTATATAACTGCTTCCCTCTCTACTGTAACCTTACTCAGAAAGGATCATAGCTTTGCAAGTTGGCCCCACTTGTGCTGGTACCATAAAAACAAAGAAGAAGCACCTGGTACACACTGTAAAGTGTTTGCCTTTAGGAAGGGCATCGAGGTGTAGAAACCAAGCCAAAGTAAATACTGGAGCATCCAAAAGGTCTCAACTCCCAGACCTGTTGGATCCTGTCAAAATCATCCAACACATGCTAGCATGGAACCTGGAGATTAAATCATGATGATGATGATATATGTATATACATCTATCTACCTATCAATCTATCTAACTACCTATTTACCTAACTCTCTCTCTCTCTCTCTCTCTCTCTCTCTCTATATATATATATA
>NC_068993.1:38450720-38454135 GCF_001194135.2 Octopus bimaculoides | reverse complement strand
ATTGTTATTGTTGTCATTATTATTATTATTATTATTACTATTGCAATTCTCCCTCTTTTTCTTCTTCTTCTACTTCTTCTGTGGCATCTATTGTGCCAGCCCACTCTCCCCCCTTAACTGCAGCCACCTCAACACCAGCAACAACAACAACAACAACAATGCCGCTCACCGCCTCCTGGCAGTCGAGTCACCAGCTTATCCTAGCAAGATATTATTCACTCAGTGACTCTGTGGATCATCGCAAATCCTTCCCTCCCACCTTAACCCTCCACCCGCCCATCTCACACTCAGTCCATCACACACTGCCTCACTCCACACCCTTACACTCTTTCACTCCATCACACTCACTCCATCACATTCACTCAATCTAATCCCCCTCTTCTCCTCACCTACACATTTCATCTTCATTCTCCTCTTGCCACTGCAAATATTTTACTCAGCCCCTGCCAGCCTCTGCTACCTCTTTGGTTATTGTTGCTGCCATAGCTGCACTTGCTATTGTTATTGTTGTTGTTGTTTTGTTCCCTGTCTCAATGCCATTGTAGCTCTCGGCCTATTCTATCAGGTTTTTCGTACTATTCAGCCATATGTCATCCCCTCGATTCCGCAAACCAAGTTTTCTTTTTTTTTGATTCCTCATCTCCAGCTCAGCTTCTCATATTCTCATCCTCTCCTGTTCTCTGTCCGTCCGTCTGTCTGTCTATCTCTGTCTCTCTCACTTGTTAACTCAGTCACTCATTTACATATTCATTCAACCACTCCCTCACTCAATATCTCTGTCTCACTCACTCTCAAACACATACCTGCTCACACATACAACAATCTGATCAACACACACACGCATACACTTACATATATACATACACACATATACAACACTCTGAGTAACTCACACATATACATACACATACATGCACATATATACAATACTTTGTCTCTCATTCTCTGTCTCTCTCACTCATTAACTCAGTCACACATTTACATACTCAATCACTCGCTCACTCATTATCTCTGCTTCACTCACTCCCAAACACATACCTGCACACACACGCATACATATATACATACATACATATACAACACTCTGAGCAACTCACACATATACATACACATATATATAATACCTTGTCTCTCATTCTCTATCCCTCTCACTCATTAACTCAGTCACTCATTTACATACTCAATCACTCGCTCACTCATTATCTCTGCTTCACTCACTCACAAACACATACCTGCACACACACGCACACACACGTACACATGCATGTAGACATATACAATAATCGGAGTAACACTTACATACACAACTCCTTGTCCTGTCCCTCAACATAACCTCTGTATCTCTGGACATACAGACTGAGCTGGCTCTCTCACTCGCCTTCAGCATCCCTTCTCAAGCTCACACACTGAGTTCCCTCCTCTCACTCTCCCTCAACATACTGAGCCTCTCCTCCCTCCACTCTCACTTTTCACATTGATCCCATTGATCCTCTCTTCTCACTCTCCTTCAAAATACTCTTTCCCTTTCTCTCCCTTCAAACCACTGAACTGAGTATCGCCTGTCCTAAACTCACTCACTCCCTCTCTGTTCCTCTCTTTCAAACACATACACATTGGACATCTCCTCTCACTCTCACTACACTCTCTCAAACTTACACTCAACTGATCATCTGTTACTCACCTTCAACACACTGAGCTACTTCTCTCCCTCATTTTTAAGATACCCTCTCTCCTATCTATCTATCTGTCAGTCTCTCTCTCTCTCTCTCTCTCTCTCTCTCTATATATATATATATATATATATATATATATATATTACCCTCCTTCCTGCTAAGTACGTCTTTATCCCCCCCATCTCTTTACCTGAGTGAGAAAGATCTGTAAACAACTTTACCTGTTGTTAACCAACCAAACATTGTTTAGCTCCTCTCCCTCCTGTCGCCTCCTCCTACCACTACTTTCCTTATCTTGGCTTTATCAAAGAAACCAGAACTGAACAACAACAACAACAACAGACGAGGTATTTAAACATTTCGTTATTCAGACATGTATGTGTGTGGGGAGTGGGGGGGATTTTTGGTACTGGTGTGTTCATGTGTATGTGTATATATATATATATATATATATATATATGTATATGTGTGTGTGTGTGTGTGTGCTTGTATACATGTCAGTTAATGTGTCTTTATGATGTTTCTGTATGTACATGTATGCAGTATATTCCTGTATGTATATTTACAGTACATGTGTGTGTGTGTGTGTACATATGTGTGAGAGGATCTATAGTGTGCATGTGTTTGTGCATATGCATGTGTGCATGCGTGTGTGTGTGTGAGAGAGAGTACGTATAGCATGTCAATGCATCTATTTCAATTTTTTTGTATACACATATATCAATATATGCCTGTGTGTGTGTGTATGTGTGTGTGAAAATGTTATTTCATTTTTTTCTGTCTTGTATTTTCATTTTTTCTTTAATTTCAAATTTTGTTTTTATTTTGCGTTTTCTCTCTACAAGATTGTCATAAACACTGCATTGAATGTAGATAATAATAACAACAACAACAACAATAATAATAATAATAATAATAATGATGATGATGACAATGATGATTATGATGATGATGACGATGATGATGTGGAGGTGAAAGAGGAAAACAACTATGATGATGACAATGCTAACGATGTTGATGATCATAATGATAGTGGTGGTGGTGGTGGTGATGATGATGACAATAATGATACTATTGACGATAATAATAGTTAATAGTGCTAATAATGATGATGATGATGATGATTGTAGTATTCTGTTCGTTGCTGTCCCACCCCACCCAACAGTATCCAAGTTCATTATCAGATTATACCCCACCCTCCTCGCCTTTCCTCCCTCTTTCCATTTTCTTTTACCAATTATTGTTTTACTTCGTTATTTTCTTTTCTTTTCCTTTTTTTTTTCTTTTTCTTGTTCTCTTGATCAATCATATTTCCTCTGTTCTCTACCATGGGGTTACGATTTTATCGTTGGCCATTGCCGTCATCAGAAGTATAAATGTCATTCTCGTTATCATCATCATCATCAAAATCATCACCACTATCAATCATCATCATCATCAATTGCCCCTCATCATCATCATCTTCAGTGACCTCATCCTCGTTGTCATCACCATTGTCATCCTCCTCATCATCATCATTTTCATCATTTCCATCATCATCGTCATGATACATATATATATATATACATATATATATATACATATATACGACAGGCTTCTTTCAGTTTCTGTCTACCAAATCCACTCACAAGGCTTTGGTCGGCCCGAGGCTACAGTTGAAAACACATGCCCAAGGTGCCACGCAGTGGGATTGAACCCGAAGCCATGTGGTTCATAAGCAAGCTACTTACCACACAGCCACT
>NC_068993.1:38449819-38450484 GCF_001194135.2 Octopus bimaculoides | reverse complement strand
CAATATGTTGTACTTATACTTATAAGTCAATTAGACTTATACTTATAAGTCAATTAGAATGTTTAAATTTTGAGTAAAGCACCAGCAGAGTTTCGGGTAACTGTTGTTATCTGCAGTCTCAGTATACTTCTGCTGGATCTACTTGAGCCAACCCCCAAAACTTTATAGATGTACCTGATGAGACCCAGACTGCAAAATCAATGCAACAGAACATGTTGAATGAAGTCCCATGCATAAAGGACAATAGCAGGGTGGATTGAAACGAACATTGTACAGCATAAATTTTAATGCCAAATCCATCTTCTCATTATTCTCTCTCTCTTTACTCTTTTACTTGTTTCAGTCATTTGACTGTGGCCATGCTGGAGCACCGCCTTTAGTTGAGCAAATCAACCCCAGGACTTATTCTTTGGATGCCTACTTCTTATTCTATCGGTCTCTTTTGCCAAACCGCTAAATTATGGGGATGTAAACACACCAGCATCGGTTGTCAAGCGATGGTGGGAGGGACAAACACAGACACACACATACATATCTATACTATATATAAAACAGAGATGTGTGTGTAATCGCTTTTCACGTGAAATCGACTTCACCAAATGCTTCCATACTTGTGATGCATGAATAATTTGACCTCGGATAAATCTTAGGCTCTTCATTTGATT
>NC_068993.1:38448133-38449129 GCF_001194135.2 Octopus bimaculoides | reverse complement strand
ATATATATATATATATATATATATACATATATACGACGGGCTTCTTTCAGTTTCCATCTACCAAATCCACTCACAAGGCTTTGGTCGGCCCGAGGCTATAGTAGAAGACACTTGCCCAAGGTGCCACGCAGTGGGAATGAACCCAGAACAATGTGGTTGGTAAGCAAGCTACTTACCACACAGCCACTCCTGTGCTTATTGCTTAATTATATATATATAAGGTCTTGGTAGGGTACAATGGTAGGGTATTTCCAGTGCAACAGCACTCAACCAAAGCTTTGGAATATCAAGTCTGTCTTTTTGTCTTTTTGATTCTGTTGCTAAACTGAAACCTTTTCTCAGCCATCAATTGTTAATTTGGTACTGGCGACCATGGTTTTACTCAGCATTGTCCACTTGGACCTTTTTCTTCTTCATTTAGCCTTTTCTTTCTTCTCCTTTATTCTTCCTCCTATTCTCTGTCTTCTTCTTTGATTTACTTTTTTCACTGATGTTTTCTTTCCTCCTGATATAAGCAAAAATCACAGCCAGGAAGATGCCTACAATGTAAGAGCACACCTTTGATGCAGGTCTGAGGAAGTGCCACTCTGATGTTTAAAACCACAAGTATTATGTAAATTTCCCCTTTGAAGTTTTGCATGAACTGGCATTGAAAGCAAAGTTGGTACAGAAACAAGTGCAACTGACCATTAAAGATGTGTTTAAGTCTTTCTTCGTCTTCTTATCTGGATTATATATATATATGATAGATAGATAAATAGATAGATAGATAGACAGATAGATAATTAAATAGACAGAGATAAATAAATAGACAGAGATAATTAAATAGATAGATAGAATGAGGAGCTGGGAAAGATAAATATATCTATCTATATATATATATATATATATCGGCGTAGGAGTGACTGTGTGTTAAGTAGCTTGCTTATGAACCACATGGTTCCGGGTTCAGTCCCACTGTGTAACACCTTGGGCAAGCGTCTTCTACTATAGCCT
>NC_068993.1:38442729-38447740 GCF_001194135.2 Octopus bimaculoides | reverse complement strand
ATTGCTAATCCCTTATATTTATGATGATAAATGGTCTTACCGATAAAGGTTTATTTCATACTGAACTACTTGGCAAAATTGTTAATTGTTAATTCTATTATTAATTGACGATTCCCTGCCCTCATTTCTTGTATATATATATATATATATATATATGCATGTGTGTGTGTTCGTGTGTCTGTGTTTGTCCCCCAACATCGCTTGACAACCAATGCTGGTGTATTTATGTCCCCGTAACTTAGCGGTTCGGCAAAAGAGACAGATAGAATAAGTACTAGGCTTCCAAGGAATAAGTCCTGGGGTTGATTTGCTCGACTAAAGGCGGTGCTCCAGCATGGCCGCAGTCAAATGATTGAAACAAGTAAAAGAGTAATACATATATGTGCATGCTGGTATGCTTGTAGTCTATAGATGCACATCCACATAAAAGTACATACTGGTATATCTGCATTTATATATACATATATATTTTCATGCATGTATGCATGCTTGCATATATGCATGTATATATGTAAAATAAATAACATGAAAACTCATATATTGTTGCTTCAACTTCTATTTTCTTTTCAGGGTTTTTCTGGGGTTTTTTTGTCTAAAAAAAAAATTAGTCATGTTGCTGATGTTAGCATCAGAAATATCATATTGCAGATGATTCACATGAGTAGAGTCTGCTTTATTTTGGCACAATATTTCCATCTCTACTCCCAGAACAATGCATAATGAAGAGAGAGAGATAGTTAACAATATTTCAATGACCTTAACATGTAACATACGCATTTATAATCAAACCTCCTTCATTTTTAACACTCTGTCTCGATCACAAGTTGTTTTTTGTGCTTCTGTTGGTTTTTTTTATATATATATATTTTTTTTTTGTTTTATTTTATGCATTTCTTAAAAGGATGCGTTACATTATACTACAAATTAATCTCAAAAATTTTGAAGAAACCACTATCAGGTCTCTTTCCTAATTCAATTGTTATCGTCCAGATTTAACATTTTCTTTATATATTTCATTTTTATCATATTATTATTATCATCATCATCATTATTATTTTTATTATTATTGCTATTATTATTATTATTGCTATTATTATGATTATTATTATTATTATTATTACCTGTTTTGCATCGCAGTATCATTAAGTAGTGTAATTTTGTTTTTTGAAATTTCAAATTCAAATTGCAGTCCATAATGCTTTTCATTTTGTTTTTTTTTTGTTTTCACCCTTACAGTTTTTTCTTCTCTTATTTTTCTTTCCACAAGCTGTGAATGTCTGTCGCCAAATGAATTTCAAAATGAATGTCTTTTGCAATCTCGGTTTTGTGCTCTCACCTAGATATTTTAATTGTGCATAGTGGAAGCATACCAATTCTACCATTTATTACAAGACACATTTTTATCTTCCTTTCCTCTCTCTCTCTCCCTCCCTATATATATATATATATATGTATGTATGTATGTATGTAAGTATGTGTGTATACATAGCCCAGGGTAAATTTCTGAGCAGAGAATAAATTTTTGAATTTTTGATATAATAAGCATATTTATTTGATAATGCTAATATCAGTGTTATTTGAACTATGTAAAATATAGTTTTAGTATATTTTACAATTCTTACATTACTATACACACACACACACATACATATATATGATTGAGTGCATGTATAAATATATGTATGTATCTATCTATCTAGCTATCTATCTGTCTATCTATCTATCAGTCTATTTATGTATGTATATATGTATGTGTTTATGTATCTATGCATGTGTGTGTATGTATATATGTATGTGTATGTATTTATGCATGTATGAATTTATGTATGTATATAGGTAAGTAGGAACGTAGTTATGTATCTATGCATGTATGTCTGTGTGTGTATGTATGTATGTGTGTATGTATAGGCACAACAATGGCTGCGTGAATAAGTTCAGTTTTCAGTCACATGGTTTCAGTATCAGTCTACACCATAGTACCTTGGTCAAGTATCTTCTACTATAGCCTGGTACCAACTGAAGCCTTGCAAGTGTATTTCATGATGACATACTGAAAGAAGCCTATTGGGTGGATTGTACCAGATATTCATATTGATTCTGCCAGAGAATTACACTAAGGGCACATGCATTTATAGAATACATGGCCTTTTACATATAAATTCAAAGGCAGGTAATGCAGCAGGTCAAACAACTGAATCTTTATTGTCAAAGATAGGAGATGCACCATCATACTTACAATATATTTCAATTGGCATTATCTGCCACTGACATCGTGTTTCCTCAGTCCTATGCAGATGGCATATTTCTGCATCTGTACTTGATTCCAGTTTTAGTCAAAGTATACATGCACAAATATGACACCTGGAGGTGATAATATAAAAGCATATAACTGCAACATAGCACAGATATAAAAAAGGTAAATATTTCCGGTATATATATTATCAGAAACGTCATTTCTGTTCATTTTTACAAATATATAATACTGAACCAAGAACTTTCTATTTCTGTTTCTTATTCTATTATATATATATATATTACTAATTTAGAGACGAACCACCACTCTACAACTCAGAACCCGTCCAAATCCATGCTGTGAGGCATATACCATCTTAATATATCTAAGATTTTAATCTAAAAATTAAAATTAAATAATATATTACATAAATAAATCATATAAGTCATATAAATAAATCGTAGAAATATTAATTTAAAAAATTTTAAAGTTAAAATTGTAAATTGGACAGTAAAAATTAATACAATAATATACAGTATAGAAGTATAGATGTAAAAAGTTAGTGTTAATATATAGACTACGCGCGTTTCATGGCTGAAATAGGACTATATAAAATCATTAGAACGGGGAAATTATTTTACTCCCCAAATCAGTCACTATTCAGGTCAAATCCCTAAAAAAATACTTAAAATCATTCAAGCAATAAACATAAACACGAGAAATAAATATATATATATATAAAGAGACAAAATTTGTAAACTAATCCCTACATTAACGGTATTAATATATTATTAAGAGTTACAATCTATAAATATTGAAAAAGAGTATTATAGTAAACAAGGTTAAAACATGGAATAAGTAGATAATAGTAAAACAATGTGTTAGTGTATAAAGTTACTAAAAGTCGGATGTCAATATTGTTTATAAAATTAAAACTAAAATAAGAAGACATGACTTATCTGCTGGTGGGTAATCTGTAGACTAAATCAAAATGGCTGTGTTATAGAATTCATACTAAAAGGTCACGTGATAAATATGGCGTCTATTACCCAGCAGTACATGCGTATTATAATTTCTAAAATAATAACGAAAATATCGAAAAAGAAAATCTACCTAAAATAAAAAGATTCTTGAGGATTAAAAATACTAAAATATTTAAACTTGCAAATACGAAAATTCTATAACGAAAGATTCTATATTACGTACGAAAAATTCTCTATTACATAAATAATGCTATGAAAATTAATACTGAAAAGTCACGTGATAAACATGGCGTCCATTACCAGAGGTAAATACGTATCATAATTACTAAAATGATAACGAAAATATCGAAAAAGAAAAACCTACCTAAAATTAAAAGTTTATTGAAGATTAATAATAATAAAATACTTAAAACTCTCAGATTTACACAGAATAATAACTATACCAAATACGAAAGTTATGTATTTCTTAAAAATGTTATGAAACATTGTAAAAGACTGCTCATGTTATCGATGAATACTTAAAGTAAAGGTAGTTATATGTTCCAATTTATATAACATTGAGATGATTAAAGTGTATTCTAAAGCAAATTTGATGTATCTTACCCTACTGATCATAACTATAAGTTGGTACCTAATCCTAGGTTTAAGTAAATTAGTTAGTTATCTAAACTTATTATATAAGTAATTTAATTTATGTCTGTGTTTAATATTACGTTCATCGTGGGAGTTAATTTTTTGTTAGCTAATAATATCTCTTTAAATTCGTTAGTATATAATAAGCAGAATTTATTCCCTATCCTATGATTTAGCCTTGCAAACTATTTCCCATTTTAACTCGTATTCTATTCTTTTAGATTTAAGTTCCCAAATGTATTTACTAAGGCCCGTAGAGTTCATTAAATTACTGTTCTTAAAAGAATCCATATGTTGGGCCACCCGAGATTTAATTTTATTGGAAGTCGATCCAATGTAAGTAATATTTATGTTATCATTATTTCTACAGTTATTATCCTTCAAAATCACTATACATTTATATACTACATCCTCAACGTTACATCTATTATTAAATTTACATTCAGTCTTATCTCTACATTTACAATCAATTATATTTTGGAATCCAGTGGAGGTATTACTTAATTTATTATTGTAAAACTTATTCAATTTAAATTTATTAAAGGATGAAATGATATTGCCAACATTATTAGTGGTAGAGTAACCAACCAAGACGTCACCATGGTGCAAATAACATGAAATACGTAAACAAACGAGCTAAATATGTAAACAACGAGAAAAATATGGAAAACAGGACAAATAAACACAAAGAAAGGACCCTTCATCAATTGTTGGCTGTCTATCAACTCTTCATTTCAAGCATTCAATGAAAATATGAGTCTTCAAAGACAGTTGCTCCCATAAATTCTAAAATAAAATTAAGGATTTATGGAGGGCCAAATTTGGGAACAAATACGTGATATTGCAGACATACAAGGAGACCAAACAAAAACAAACATGGAGAGTCATTAGGAATTTAAGCATTTCATGACTCTTTTATTTGGTTTCTGAAAATATTCATTGTTTTAGGTACAAATTTTTAAACATAAAGAATAAACAAATAATGATTAATGACAAAGGTATGATGGTATGGTTAAGAAGTTCACTGCTCAGTCACATGGTTTTGGGTTCAGTCCTACTGTGTGGTACCTTGAACTTGTGTTAAAGCCTTGTGAGAGAATTTGATAAAAAGAAATTGAAAGAAATCTGTTGTATATATATATATATATATATATATATATAT
>NC_068993.1:38436032-38441692 GCF_001194135.2 Octopus bimaculoides | reverse complement strand
ATATATATATATACACTCATACACATACACATATATATTATGTTAAAAATATCCCACACAAGTTGTAACATGAAAAATAATAAAAAAATTAATATCTCTTTTACGCTCCAGTTAATAAATTCGAAAGCATATTATTACTACTGTCAAACTGCTTCAAAATACAATTATATATTGAAAAACAAATTATTGCAATCAAATTATTTCAAAATACTTTATTACATATGGCAAAATATCATGTGTCCAAAATACATTACTACGATCAAATCATTTCAACATCACATATTTCAGAATACATTTATGTATTCAAATAATTTCAGAATAGACTATTAAACACTCCAAAGTACATTATTACAAACCGGTTTCACTTCTTATAGGAGATGTTCTTTGCAATGTATGTGTAATATCTTGCTACTAGGCATCATTTAACATATAGTGTATCTATTGAAGTAGCCTTGTTATAGACACACTTGGTAATAAGAAACATTGTATTATATATATTAGTTGACCCAAATTAAGTAATGATGTAAAGTTATGTGCTGTAGCTATTCATAAATGTATGGGGAAAATATATTTCCTAAATATTCATATATGAATAACAATATAAACGTCAGTAACTGGTTTATATTCTATAATGTAAAATGTTTATTGATTCTTAGTTGGCCTATTTGGTCATATTTGGTAATATTTTCTGCACTTGGATATAATGGGACAAGTTTAAAATCTGGTTGCTCAGTTCCTGCACATAAACGTAAATATTTATTGAATCGAATTTTCTTAATGTTTGGATCACGTATTTATTGTTCATGAACCATGCATTTTCTGAGTGATATGAATGTTTGGCCAATGTAACTCCCACACAGCTACAGCATGTTATGATGTAAATTACGTTTTCTGACAGGCACATCAGGTTATTTATTAATTTTTTTTTAAATTTAAAGAATTTGCCTTTTTTTAAATCAAAACTCAGAGCTTCAGATGTTTTGATAGAATTTCCACAATTTGATCATCCACATTTTTTAAATTTCAGGTTTTTGTATAATTTTGATAGGTATTTGGGTACTTAAAAGTTTCTTTAATGAATGTATTTTTTGCCTCTAACTATTTTTTGGCTTTCTAAGACTCTCTTCATTTTAGGCTTACATTTTAACAGGAATGAATTTTGATTAATTACATTAAAGGACTTAATACTCTTAAAGTTATGGATTGAGATGTAGGGTAAAATATTTATTTCTTTTAGTTTTCTTAGATTTTATAACCCTCAAAGCCCTAATGTCAATTGCCTATGCTCTTTCAATTGCATTGGTAATTAATAATGGTGCATAACATCTACCAATCAGAATTTCTTTTAATTTCTCTAGTCTTTTCTCTTAGGCGTTCAAAATTGATACAATGTTGCATATTCTTTTAGTTAGGTTTTATGTGAGCTTCACTTTCATGGGATTGAAATGGTATAAAGTAAAAAAATTATTTGTCTAGAATCCGTTTCGTTTTTTATAACTCATATATCTAAAAAGGGTAATTTACCTTTACTGTATTTCATCGAAAATTGAATGCCATTGTTAATGCTATTTATGAGACTTTTAAATTCAGAAGGTCTATCCAAACTTTTCCCCTCTAGGATAAAACAATTATCAAAATATCTTTTGCAACTTTCCTTCAAGTAGTTATGAAAATGGTTTCAATGTTTCTGCCTGGATTTTTCCCATATTTCTTATCTCAAGGTATCTTATTAATAAAAATTTGTATGCATTGGCACTACGTTGGTTCCCATTGCCATTCCTAATTTTTGTCTATGTATTATTTGATCGGAATTTTTAAAGCATTGTTTTATTGAATAAATTGAACACATTCCATAATAAATTTTTTTCATAAAACATCTGGTAATTCATGCATGGTTCCAGTAACATGTCTAAAGAATTGCTCAATTGGTGTCTTCCACAACATGATCCTGCTACTATTGGTTGTTATTTTAAATCATTTGGATAAAGAACATCTAAACAAGAAAATTGGGCTTCTTTTACAAGCATCGTTTATAACATTACTTTTGTATATTTTTGACAGTCGATAAAAATTGCTTGTTTTACATTCATAATTGGTTAAGTAATCTTATTCCTTATCAGTCAAACCTTCATTGTATAAAATGGCATGACTGACCCTTTCACAAAGGAGGAAGATTGATTACTTATATCAAAATGTTCGTTCAAATATACAGATATTATAATGAAATTTGTAAACAAATGAAAAGTTACACTATAGAGGAAATGCAAACTTTCAAAATAAACCGATAACGTGAGCATTAATTGTTGTTGGCACTCCGTCGGTTATGACGACGAGGGCTCCAGTTGATCCAATCAACAGAACAGCATGCTCGTGAAATTAACGTGCAAGTGGCTGAGCACTCCACAGACACGTGTACCCTTAACGTAGTTCTCGGGGGAGATTCAGCGTGACACAGAGTGTGACAAGGCTGGCCCTTTGAAACACAGGTACAACAGAAACAGGAAGAAAGAGTGAGAGAAAGTCGTGGTGACAGAGTACAGCAGGGTTCGCCCCCCCCTTCCGGAGCCTCGTGAAGCTTTAGGTGTTTTCGCTCAATAAACACTCACAACGCCTGGTCTGGGAATCGAAACCACGATCCTACGACCGTGAGTGTGCTGCCCTAACCACTGGGCTATTGCGCCTCCACGAGCATTAATATAATGGAAGTGTAGTACTGCCACCAATCTAAGAAATGATTTCACAATGGCACTCAGTCTTTTGACAACATTTTAGCCTTCTGACAAATACCATCAAGGAAACTTCAATCTACGACATACCTGATTCTTAAACAATACAGATAACAAAAGAGGTTAGAAAAAAGTATCACAACTAAACTCCAACAACCTCCTTCAGATTTCACACCAACACATACACACAAAGTGCAGCAAGTCAACAACCACTACTATTCCACAGACATCACACTGTTTTACACAAGTTGCTGCAAGAACCACTGGGTAAAGAATTTCCAGGTTTCCCTTAGACCATAGATCTCACTTAAAACTCAACAATTCAGTCATAATTCCCAATTGACATTTTCTTACTGACAAAGAAAATCTACGAATACTGGGGTATTTTTTGATCTTTAGGAGTTTCAAAATAACGATATGCTATGTAAAGTAGCAAAATTTCTTGAAATGTATGTGTGTGTGTGTGTTTGTGCGTATTTTTTCTCTCACTTCGTGCTGTCCACATTTTTTATCAAATCCCATACAAGTTAACATGAGATCCCTTGAAGACAATGTAATTTTCATTTGACCAAGGAAACTTTGGCCTGATGAGTAGCTAGCAGAGCACCACTCGTATAGTAATTACTACTTCTGATGTCCTGCTAGCTTGGAAACATATGTAACCTGGATTTTACCTGCTCCATTCCCTAAATTGGGATTCTTATTCACATACACAGCAACCTCAGTTGCTAACCATGAACTAGGAAATACTTTTTTCAGCTTATCGAACTTTTGTATGGAAAAAATTTACAACTTTCTACATCAATAAACCACTATTGTTCATGAAAGTTCTTTTCTATACATTCTACAGACTGCTTGAAGCTTACTAACTTCCTTGGATCTCACCTTTACCTATGATTATATATATATATTATATTTATCTATTTATATATATATATATATTATATTTATCTTATGATATTTACTTTACTTTATATTATACTCATTTATTGTGCTTTTAATTATTAATTTTTCTATATGTGATAGTGGATTTTCATTGATGAGTTCTTGAAACTTGGTTATTTTCCTTAAGACTATATATTTTATATATATTTTATCTATAAAGCTCAATTTAATTTTAATTTTTTATAAATTGATTTTAATTGAGTTTTTACCTGTAATTTTGGATTTTGTCCCTAATATTATATATATATATATATATATATATATATATATAAATAAAACTTAGATAACTTAGATATGTTTCAACCAAAGATTGGTCCAAGCCATATCTAACTTAACTGATAAGATTTGCTAAATCCTTTTTAGGTCTAGTTTTGTGGTATTATGGTCCATTCAAGTAGGGTGTTCTTGCCTAGTGAGTTGTATCCAAGTATAGATGGCTTATCTGGTATTCATCTATGCACGATGACCAAAAATTTTCGCCTAAGTATAAAATCCTTCAAGGTGGTGCTCCAGCATGACCACAGTCACACGACTGAGACAAGTAAAAGATAAAAGACACCCTAGGTACCAGTCAGAGACATCTCACCCAGAAATCAAGGACCTTGTCAATCCCAGGCATTCACTTTTTGGGTTCTTTTTTTAAATTTTTATCATCCTGTTTTTCTTTCTGAGTGGAGAAATTGCAGACCTCAAGATTCTGGTGAGTTCCTCGTTGGTAACAGTGGGACATATTTGTTGTACTGTTATGTTTTTTTTCATCTCCTTTTATTTATTTATTATTTTTTTTTTTTTTTTTTGCTCTTTTCCCTTTTGAGCTATTTTTTTTTATTGTATTGCATTTTTATTGCATTTCTGATGCATTCTTATTGTGTTGATTGCCTGAGCACCATATTCTACCCAACCCCACCTCAGTCTGTATTCCTGAAATTCCGCTGGGGTTGATGTTCGCCCTGTTATGTCTTAAGTGTTATGTTTTTTGTGTCATTATTATTTGTTGTTGTTGTTGATTCTGTTGTTGTTGGGGTTATCATTATTATTATTGTTAATATTATTATTATAGGCATCACCATCATCATCATCATAATTGTCATCATTATTATTGTTTTCCATCTCAAATTTATTACACTTGTATTGGAATGAAAGGAAGACAAAAGGATGAAAGGAAAATAGATAGATAGAGAGGGAGGGGAGAGAGAGAAAGAGATACATAGATAGATGCATAGATAAACAGACAGACAGATGTATGGATAGGTAGATAGATTCACTGATAGATAGATAGATAGATAGATAGATAGATAGATAGATAGATAGATAGATAGATAGATAGATAGATAGATAGAGATAGAGAGAGAGAGAGATACATACATATATAGACAGAAGACAGATAGATAGATAGATAGATAGATACATAGATAGGATCAGACAAACAGACAGATAGATAGATTGATGGATAGATAGACAGACAGATAGAGAGACAGACAGACAGAAGACAGATAGATAGATAGACAGGCAGACATAGAGACAGACATGTAGACAGGAACTAATAGATAGATAGATAGATAGATAAGTAGAGAGAGAGTGAGAGAGAGAGAGAGAGAGATAGACACAAACATTGAGAGAAGAACAAATGAGACAGAAAAAAAAGAGAAAAATGCAAGAGAGAAAGATGAAAAGAATTGAAGTGAATGAGAGTGTAAAGGGTAAGAATGTGAAGTAGGAGGAAGGAGTGTGAGTGTGATGGGGGGTGGGGGTAGTTTATAAAGACAAAGACACAAACAAATATAAAAGACAATGGGAGAAGGAGTGGAAGAAAGTGAGGGATAGAGGAGAAGGTGAAGAGAGAGAGAGGGTGGGGTAGAGGGAAGAGAAAGAATACCAGAAAGTGTAATGTAGAGACAAAATGAGACACTGAAGCAGATTGAGTTAAAAGTACATATTGATACATACACACACACACACACATATATATATATACATGCATATATATAT
>NC_068993.1:38433251-38436022 GCF_001194135.2 Octopus bimaculoides | reverse complement strand
ATATACATGCGATCATTTAATATCCCATTTTCCATGTATATATATTTATACATATATAGTATATGTAATTGCATGCATGTATGCATATATGTATATTATATAGATATATATACTCACATATACATACATACAGAAAGATACACATATATACATGGGTATACATACAAATATATATATATATATATATATATAAATATATATATATATATATACATATATATATATATATGTATGTATGTGTGTGTGTGTGCGTGTGTGTGTGTGTTGGAAGGAAAGGAAGAGAAAAGACATATATATCTGTGAGTGTGTGTGTGTGTGTGTGTAATTACATA
Source organism: Octopus bimaculoides (assembly GCF_001194135.2). NCBI lineage: Eukaryota > Metazoa > Mollusca > Cephalopoda > Octopoda > Octopodidae > Octopus > Octopus bimaculoides. The sequence goes on along the minus strand of NC_068993.1, from coordinate 38,435,690 downwards.
TGCACTTGTGTGTATGAGGGTGTTAATAAATATAAAGAATAAAATAGAAAGGAGAAAGGGGGGAGGCTTAGACAGAGGACAAGAGAGAGGAAGGTGAAAATTAATGAGAGGGAGAGAGAGAAAGCAAGAGAGACAAACTGACAGAGAGACTGACAAGGAATGTTATGTAGTAAAGTGAAAGTGAAAGTAGGAAGCAGATGAACAAGTGGGTATGAAGAAAAGGATGGGCAAGAGATAGTAGATATAGGTTGGGGTGGCAACGATGCTGGAGGTGGGAGCAATGGTGGTGATAGAGGTGGTGGTGGTTGTCATGTCAGTGGTCTTCCTTCTAGTGGTGATGGTGCTGGTCGTTGCTGTTGTTATCATGCTGATAGTGATGGTTGTGTTAATAGTTGGTGGACATGATGATTGTCTTGGTGGTGATGGTAGCGGTGATAACAGTGATGGAAGTGGTGATTGTGGTGGTGGTGGTGGTGGTCATCATTGTTGTAGTATTCATGGCAATGGTGATGGTGGTGGTGGTGGTTGTGGTGGTGGTGGTGTTGGTGGTGGTCATCATTGTTGTAGTATTCATGGCAATGGTGGTGGTGGTTGTGGTGGTCTTGGTGGTAGTGGTGGTTGTGGCGGTGGTTGTAGTGGTGGCAGTGGTGGTGGCAGCGGTAGCAGTGTCAAGACCAGGGGGTGGGGAAGCATGGGACAGATATCAAGAAATGAAAAGCGAGCAAAGAATTTTTAAGCTTACTTTGGAACAATTCTCAAAGAATGCATTCTTCATTTCTTAACGATTACACCATATGAATAATTTCCAGAGACATTTGTTCATCAACTGACATCACCACCACCACTGCTCCCAACCCCACCCCCATCTCCATAACCATCTCTCATCATCAAGTGCCTCTAACACCATCACAATTATTCGTCCTCCCACACTTATCCTCTGCTAAAATCCTAAAGGATCACAGAAGCCCAACCCAAACCCCTACATTTATCTCTTTACTCATACGCTGTCCCAACACTTGAATCAAAATGCACCGAAACCCCCACCCCTCCACCCCTTTATTATTTATCTATTGATTTATTTATTTCATTTGTCTTTCAGTCGTTGTTTTCTACATCTCACTGTCTATTTACAGAGGGAGACAATGGAATTTGTTTACACACGCACACAAGTGTATGTGTGTCTGTATATATATATATATATATACACACACGCACACGCACACACACACACACACACACATATATATATATATATATATATATATATATATGTACATACATATATGCATATAGATTTGAATGTATCTATGAATATATATATGCATTTATATATGTACATATATATGCATGTGTAAGTGTGAGTGTGTGTGTGTGTAGATAAATAGATAGATAGATAGATAGATATACATCGATAGATAGATACATATATATATATGTATATATATATATATAGAGAGAGAGAGAGAGAGAGAACGAGAGAGAGAGAGAAAGAGAGAGATAGATGCACATATATATTTATATATACATATATGTAGATCAGTTGATAGATAGATAGATGCATATTTATATGTGTGTTTGTGTGTGTATGTATGTAAGTGTGTGTGTATATATATATATATATATATATATATATATATATATATATATATATACATACACACACATACACTCACATGTTGAGTTGTCATATGTTCTAACCTTATGCTAGGTATATCATCATCTTTGCGCATGTTAAGTTCACTGCTGGACACAGGCCTCAACATGTTCCCTCCACCAATCATGGGTCCAATGTTTTCCTCATCCTCATATATACACATCAATACATACACACACACACACACACACACATACATACACACACTTACAGGGTGCGGTGAATATATTGTCGTCTAAATTACACAAAATTGAAAATAACACTGACATCTCATTTTAACAGATATATTTACCAAAATTACATAAAAATATCTTGAAATATTAAAGAGTAAATTTATTCAATAAAATCACCATTGGTTTCAACCATGGCTTCCAGATGACTTTGGAATCTCCTGCAACTCTTCTGGATGGTTTCCTTGTTTAAGTTGATGAATGCTGCCAGAATCCTTGCCTTCAGTTCATCTTTGGTATTACAAGGTGGCCTCTCGTTCAACTGTGCCCTGCAAGAGGGGTGCAGTCTGGAGAGTTAGGTAGCCAGATGTTAGGGGTGATCTGGTCACAGAAATTGTCTGACAACCACGACTGGATTCTCCTGCTTGTGTGGCATGGTGCAGAGTCCTATTGCCAGTCATAGAATCTTCCAGCAGCCAACCTCTTGACCCAGGGCAACACTGCCTCCCCCAGGCATTTGATGTAGGCCTCCATGTTGATTCTGAGGCCATGTGGGAAGATGGATGGAGACATAACATTGCCATGACTAGTGATCACTCCAAACACCATGATGTT
>NC_068993.1:38427788-38429539 GCF_001194135.2 Octopus bimaculoides | reverse complement strand
CAGAGCACTCATTAAAATTTTTGGAGGTCCACACAACAAAATAGTAAATTGGGGATCTACAAAAGTATCCTAAGGGCCCCTAAAAAAAAACGTTGCTTTCGATGTATGTATTGGTATGTATTGCATAAAACAGCTAAGTTTCTTTCTCTAAAATCTTACATAGTTCAACCTACACAACTTCATATGTGAAAAACAAAAAAAGAATTTTGAAAGGAGCTGCCATAAAACTAGTTTTTAAACATCGAATGGCTATGGGGGTCCACCAGAATAAAATAGGGTTCAAAGAGGACCATAGATGCAAAATTGTGGAGAACCCTTGCTCCAGTCCACTCAGTTGACAAAAATGAGTTGTACCTGTATTTCAAAGGACCAGCCTTGTCACATTCCATGTCACACTGAATCTCCCTGAGAACTACATTAAGGGTACATGTGTCAGTGGAGTGCTCAGCCACTTGCACATTAATTTCATGAAGCAGCTGTTCCATAGATCCTTGTCTTCATAACCAATGGGATTCCAGGTGTCTATCCATCCAATCCTTGGCCCTGCTCCACTTATATACACTTCCTTATAACTTGAGTGTATCCTTTGTCACATCTTCCCCATCTTCTTTCCTTCCCCTTGTCTCTTTCCCCTACTGAAGTAGCACCTATTTCTGTCCCTCCATTCATATTCTAACCTTGCATTACCTAGCACCTCCCTCAATACTACATCCCCTCTCAGTCAAGGGTGGGGCAGTCTTCTCTTGTAGGCTACATGATGACCTCACTGTTTCCTGCTGGTGCCACATAGGAAAACACTCACTACACTCTATAAAGTGGTTGGCATTAGGAAGGGCATCCAGCTGTAGAAACTATGCCAAAGCAGAGAGTAGAACTTGGCAGAGTCTCCAGGCTTGCCAGTTCCTGTCAAATCATCCAATCCAGGCCAGCATGGAAAACAGATGTTAAATGATGATGGTCATGATGATTTACATATATATAGATATATATATATATGTGAGTATGTACATATATATATATAAATATATGCACACACACACACACACACATATATATATATATATAAAATTTTCAGAATGAGATAAAAATCCAAGGACGTGAAAGATTTCAGAACATTTATAAATAGAAGGTCTTACAGCTGTTTCCGAGATATTTTGTATATCCCTTCATTGGAGATGCTGTGAGAAAAAGGTTATGCAATAGTTATTTGAGATAAGATAAGAAATAGAGAGTGAAGTGGAGGAATGAAAATAAACGCGAGATATGCAGGGATATTGCATCTGTAGATCCATTATTTAGGCAGAATGGTATACATATAAGATTCCAATACCGTGTGAGCAAGATCCAATAGTATCAAAAATTAGTCATTCCGAGTATAGAGTTTATACACAGTGTTATTGAATCGAGAGTTTTACTTAAAGTGACCTAAAATAACACTGTGTACAAACTCTATACTTGGAATGACCAATTTTAAATACTATTGGATTTTACTCGCAAGTTATTGGAATCTTATATGTATAACATTCTGCCTAAATAATGGATTTACATATGCAATATCCCTGCATATCTGACAACTATTTTCATTCCTCCACTTCATTCTCTATTTTATATCTTATCTAAAATAACTATTGCTTAAACTTTTTCTCACACCGTCCCCGATGAAGGGATATAAAATATCCCAGAAACAGCTGTAAGACCTATTTATAAATGTTCCGAAATCTTTCACAGCCATGGATTGTTATCTCATACTG
>NC_068993.1:38427431-38427778 GCF_001194135.2 Octopus bimaculoides | reverse complement strand
ACATGTATTTATAAATGTGTGTGTGTGTGTATGCCTGCATGGGTATGAGCTCATAATCATGTCAATGTGTACATGTGGATGTATGTATGCATGAATGGATGCATGCATGTATGTATGCATGTTTGCATGCATGTATGTATGCCATGCCAGGGGGATTCCTAGCACCATCCTTCACAACTCCATAATCCACCATCACCCATCAAAAAAGATAAGCAACAGGGCCCTGCCCCCCCCCCTCCAATCCCTTTATCAATAACAATTAAAGCAATAAAAGGATAGGGGTCTATGCCATTGCATTTCATTTAACAACTCTTACAAAATTCCACCCTCGTCTCCACCTCCACCCA
>NC_068993.1:38425565-38426141 GCF_001194135.2 Octopus bimaculoides | reverse complement strand
ACCTAAGTTCCTTTCCTGGATAATCTAATGAAAGCCTCCTAATCTTCACGCAAATTCCAAAAGTGAATTTTAAATGACTTGATGATGCTCATGTTGATGATAATAATGAAGACACTGAGGATAATGCACTGATGATGATGGTGGTGGTGGTGGTAGTGGTTGTGGTGATAGTGTTAACAGTGATGATAGCCAAATGATGATGATGATGATGTTGATGATGATACAGATAATTATTATGACAATGACGATAATGATGATAAAGTTAATAGTGATGATGATTATGATGACTATGATTATGATAATTGTGATCATGGTGGTGGTGGTGGTGGTGGTATGATGATGATGATGATGGTGATCAAACATAAAAGTAATAAAGGATCAGCTTTAATTAAATGCTATTACTCTACTGAGTTGCATGGAGTACTTGGTCTGTGACATTGCCATTCACATCAGTGCGAACCCAAAATCATTCTTATACACGCACACACACACACACAAATAGAAAGATAGATAGATAGATAGATAGATAGATAGATAGATAGATAGATAGATATGTTTCTTTATTAGCCATACAGG
>NC_068993.1:38423594-38425293 GCF_001194135.2 Octopus bimaculoides | reverse complement strand
ACAGGGTTGAACACAGAGGGGACAAGTTACAAAGTAGAGCTTTTCTTTTTGGGGAGGAGAAGGAAAGAAAAAAAAAGTAGGGGTAGATTTTCGATCAAAAGAGATCATAAAAAAAAAATGATCAATAGGGATCGTGTATCACAGAAATGTCATGATGTAAAGTGTAAAGGGGGAAACAGTTTAGGTTTATTCGTGGGAAGAAAAGCCTACGGAAAAGACCACGGTAACCTTGGCCAATAATGTCATGCAGTGAAACACATTACAGTTAGTGATTCTCTTATAGATAGATAGATAGATAAAGAGGGACAGACAGAGAGAATTTATGTGCTGAAAAGCCTAACATGTAACCAAAAAGCTAAAGTTCAGTAGTAAGTTCCACACTTTATCGCTCTGCCCAGTGCAGTTAGATGATGGGCATCAAACCACATGATAGGCTAGTGTGTGTAATATAAGCCATATTAAATACAGATGAAGGGAATCAATAATATTTTGTTTCTTCCCCAAGCAATCGTGTAATACTGTTAGTTGATGTACTGAAACACGTGTATGTTTTAAAAAGCTAAAATCACTAAATACATTTACAGCATATTTTATAAATAATAATAATAATAATCCTTTCTACTATAGACACAAGGCCTCAAATTTTGGAGAAGGGGGATTGTCACTTACAATGACACCCCCCACCCCCCTGGTATTTATTTTATATCATCCCCTCCTGAAAAGGTGAAAATCAACATTGACCTCAGTAGAATTTGAACTCAATAATAATACATACATACATACACGCAAACATGCATATAAATATATACATATATTTATATACATACATACACATATGTTCATACATATATACATAAGGGCATGCCTGCGTGTACAAATACAGAATCATATACAGCCCAGCACACACACACACACGCAAACACACACACACATGCACACACAGGCATGCACACGCACGTGCACACACAAACACACACACACACACACAGAAAGCGATCTATGGTGTGGTACCTCCCGACAGTTATTTATAGTTAAGTAAGTTGTTATGGTTTCTCGCAGACAGCAGTCAAAACATAATAAGATGAAGACAATAGACAGACAAACAGAAGTACAACAAAGCAAAACATAAATATATACACAGATGTATATATATATATATATATATATATGCACACATGGATGTATATTATATACATACACATATATACATGATTATATATAGAGATGTGTATGTATGTATTTATATCTTTAAAAGCGATATAAATTCCTTGACCCACTGTTACGAAACACATTTACGAACCCACCATAAGCATGCATACATAAAACTTAACAATAAAAACAAGGACGAGATGCAAAGCGTTACAAACATTAGTAAACAATGGCGAAATATAGAGAGAAAAATACGTTTTATTATGAGATTGTTTCCTAGCACAATTTTCGTTAAGAACATGTGTATGATGATGATGATGATGACGACGACGATGAGGAGGAGGAGGAGGAGGATTATGATATGATACAACGTTGACCAGGGCCAGCTTAAGACCCATATAGAAGCCCTATGCGCTTAAAAGATCTTGGTGCTTACTATTTTCTCTCCTCTTCCATGTCCGCCATGGTTCTGGATAAATATATATACATATATATATATATATACATATATATATATATATATATATATATATATATATATATATATATA
>NC_068993.1:38421040-38423040 GCF_001194135.2 Octopus bimaculoides | reverse complement strand
GATGATGATGATGATATATATATACAAAGGGAAGGGCATAGCGTTAGGAAGGGCATCCAGCTGTAGAAACTCTGCCAAATCAGACTGGAGCCTGGTGTTGCCATCTGGTTTCACCAGTCCTCAGTTAAATCGTCCAACCCATGCTAGCATGGAAAGCGGACGTTAAACGATGATGATGATGATGATGATATATATATACAAAGGGAAGGGCATAGCGTTAGGAAGGGCATCCAGCTGTAGAAATTCTGCCAAATCAGATTGGAGACTGGTGTTGCCATCCGGTTTCACCAGTCCTCAGTCAAATCGTCCAACCCATGCTAGCATGAAAAGTGGACGTTAAACGATGATGATGATGATGATATAAAAACACTACGCTCATAATTATATTAGGAGATTTCCACTGTCCTGTGAAAATATGTCTGGCATTGGGAAATTATTACCTTGATTGGGAACAAGTGACAGTTTCTTCAATAATTAATGTTTGACCCATGCAAACATATAAAATTCGATGTTAAGATAACGTCCATGATGACATATATGCATACATTCATACATATACACACACACATATTTATGAGGAAGTGCTGGAAAGTTCCTGGCTTTAGGTAAAAAAAAATAGAGGAGGATTAGTTAATTATGATTTTATCCAACATATTCCCCCCTCAGATTCACACACTTATTGCAGAAGCCCTTCAATTATTCTAAATCCTGTAAAAGAAATCAGAAGGTTGGGCCTCCAGCCAGTCCTTTCATGTTACCCTTAAATTCAGAAACATTTCTGCCCTCCTTTTGTGTATACATACGAGGGGGTACCCAAAAGTATCCAGAAACATTCTCTGTGAAACAAACCTATTGTAGTTCAGACTTTTGCTGCTAGAAGCCACTTGATGTGATCTTCAGGCATCAGTCTGCCAACTGATGTCGGTCAGTGAGGTTGTACTGCCATGAGGTGCATCTTTGTTTTGCAATGCTTCTCCCCTGATCGTCAATTTTTGCGATGGCTGAAACAAAGGAACAGCATGCTTCCATGAAATTCTGTTTTCTACTGGAGAAAACGGCAGCCAAAACAGTTGTCATACTTCAACCAGCTCACAAGGACACTGCCATGGGTAAAACACATGTTTATGAGTGGTTTCCTTGCTTTAGGAACTTGTTGCTTGAAGACCAACCTTGTTCAGGACAACCATCAACCTCCTGAACAAATGAAAGCATCATGAAAATTCGTGAACTGATCTTGGAGGACCATCACCAAAAAATTGATGAACTTGTTGATATGACTGGTGTGTCCTGGAGCTCCTCCTAACGAATTTTGAGCAGGAATTGTGAAGGAAAAGAGTTGCAGTAAAATTTGTACCTCGCTTGCTCATGGAAGATCAAAAGCAGTCACAACTGAATGTGTGTCTTGAACTGAAAGAAGAGTTGGAAGTTGTCCCAGACCTTTTTATCAAATGCCATCACTGGTGCTATTGAATTTGTAGATATGGAAGAGGTGATGAAAAAATTCCAATGGATACATTAAAAGGCATCACTTTGCAAGAGTTCCAGCACTGCTCCAAATAGTGGAAAACGTGCCTGGACAGATGCATTACTGCAAATGGAGAATGCTTTGAAGGCGATAACAGTGTAAACAAGTAAAACTAAGTGAATAAAATAATATTCCAAAATTCCGGTTACTTTTGGGTACTCCTTTGCATGTATGTATATATATATATATATATATATATAATTTAGAGAAAAACCACTATTAAATAATTTATTTTAGATGTGAGAATAAGAAAAAATTAACTGTAGTATATCATTTACTTGAAAATTCTAAAGTCTGAATAACTTATATCTAAAATTCATTTTTCCTGTAAGTTTAGATTTTATTCCCTCAAATTATTATATATATATATATAGAGTAATCCCGTGACTGTTGTGGGTGTTACATTCCAAAACCCCATGCGATATGTGAAAATCCATGAAGTAGAAACAGTACTGTACTGTAAATCTTGTTCAAT
>NC_068993.1:38419793-38420562 GCF_001194135.2 Octopus bimaculoides | reverse complement strand
GTGCTTTTAATTATTAATTTTTCTATATGTGACAGTAGATTTTCATTGATGAGTTCATGAACCTTGGTTCTTTTCCCTAAAACTATATATCTATATATCTATATATATATATATATATATATATATATATAGTATTAATTAATAGTAGGAGATGGATTTCATATTAGACTTTTGTTAGGTACAATGTGTTTCAACCCATCAGTCTGGTTTTCTTCAGGTACATTGGATAAAAAGGGGTCTCACTAGAGAATTATACTTAGTTGTCCGAGTGATTTATCTTCATATATATAAACTAAATAAGCATTATATTATTATTGTGCTAGATATTTAACATCACTAACAAAAAAATTAAAACGAAACGTAAGGTTGGTCAATGGCTGGGATGCTGCGGCTAAACAACAACAACAACAACAAAAGTTATATCGCAGTTTCAAATTGGCCGTAGCACTTATTGATTAAGGTTTATGAAGTGCTGCCGTATTTAATCGATCTTGCCTTATTTTCCAGATAATTAAACATTATAGTTGATGGTGGTCACTTTCAAAATCATGGTGTAAACAAATGCTGGGGTAAAATGGACAAAGCAATGCTACACAGCAGATTATGAGGCATGTATATGTGTGTGTGAGTGTGTGTGTGTGTGTGTGAGTGTATGTGTATAGATAGATTGATAAATATAGATATAGATTTATATGTATATATGTGTATGTGCATGTGTGTGTGTGTGTGTGTGTATAGATAGATTGATAAATATAGATATAGATTTATA
>NC_068993.1:38418369-38418901 GCF_001194135.2 Octopus bimaculoides | reverse complement strand
TATATATACATACATATATATATATGTGTGTACACACACACACACACACACACACACACACACACACACACACACACACACATATATATATACAGAAACCTTTGGAATTCCATAGAAAGTCTATGGAGCGATGAAGAGTCTATGGGGAGGGGTGGTAAAGAAGCAAAGACAAGGGCTAGTTGTGGTCATTCTAAAGTGTATTGTGTGGTCAGTTTGTTGAGTTGATGGTAGGGGTGGGATAAGGCCAATTAGGTGACTAATCAAAAAACCTTTAACGATTTCACTGAAGTTGAGCTTCAAGTATGAAGTAAATTAGGCTAAGTAGACAGTTATATGTTTTCACAGACTATATAAACATACACACAACACATACACACACACACACGTATATAGATATGTATATGTGTGTGTGTGTGTGTATATACATATATCTATTTGGTGGTGGTGGTGGTGGTGGATTTGGTGGTGGTGGTAGTGGTGGTGCTGGTGGTGCTGGTGCTGGTGGTGGTGGTGGTGGTCTTTGGCATCTGGG
>NC_068993.1:38415987-38418012 GCF_001194135.2 Octopus bimaculoides | reverse complement strand
GTAGTGGTGGTGGTGATGGTTTTGGTGGTGGTGATGATGGTGGATGACTATATTGATGACGATGCTATAAGGATGATAATGATGATGATGACAGCTATTATGATGTTATAATGATGATGATTGTGATAATATACTGCTAATGATGTTGATGATGATGATAACGACGACGACAATGATGATGATGATGATGATGACAGTGATGAGATGATGATGATGATAAATGGGAACAACAGTGATGAATGCGAACAACTTGTATATGTGTGTATGTATGTAATTATATGGTATATGTGTATGTATTTGTGTTATTGTATATATGTATACGTGTTTGTACATGTTTTTGTGCAAGTGTATGCGTGTGTATGTGCATGTACTTGTACATATATGTTTATGTGTAAGTGTATATGTGTGTAAAGGCAAAAGTTAAAGTTGATGCCAATTCATAAGGGCCAGTTTCCTGGTTTCCATGGTATATAAATTCCCCACCTGGATGGGACACCAGTCCATTTCAGGGTTACTCACATTTACCAGCTGAGTGAACTGGAGCAATGTGAAATGAAGTGTTTTGCTCAAGAACACATCACATTAATCCTGTCCAGGAATCGAAACCACAATCTTACAATCATTAGTCGTACACCCTAACCACTAAGCCATATGTGCCTCCACTTATATATATGTGTGTGTGTGTGTGCATGCTTACATGTGTATGAACATGAATGCAAAAGCGAGACAGTCAAATGATTATGGAGTTTGCAACCAGTAGATTCCCACTTCAATCCCACTGCATTGTATGTTGGAGAAGTGATCCTACCATAATACTGGATCATCCCAAATCTTGTGAATAAGACTGAATAAAGAGAAATGGTCTGGAATGTCATCAAATGGACATTTCCAGTAATTCAAAAGACCATCTTTGCTACTCACTATGTCACACTAATACTATTCTGTGTGTATCTTTTTATTCAGTTCTTGGATCATTCAATTTCTGGAAGTATTGTCACATCAATCACATTCTCTCATTCTAGTATGTTCTGAGCTCACAACAGACTAAAGTGGTTTGCTGGTAACAATACATTTCTCCAAATTCTTTATTTCTTTTCTTTTATTTCAAAAGGGGAATCTTTCCCGAAATACTATAGGTCCTTGAACTTACCTATGTTAAGTAATTCAATGTCTTTCCTTTGTTTTCATCTACTGAGCATATTTTTACCTGACTCAACTCCTCGCTTCTACTGATCAGAATAGTTTTCAAACATATATATATATATATGTATGTATATGCATATATATATGTATGCATATACATACACTCATACAAGCACATGTATACATACACATATATTTATGCACGCACACACACACACACACACACACACACACACACACACACACATATATATAGGGCATCCAGCTGTAGAAACTCTGCCAAATCGGACTGGAGCCTGGTGTTGCCATCCGGTTTCACCAGTCCTCAGTCAAATCGTCCAACCCATGCTAGCATGGAAAGCGGACGTTAAACGATGATGATGATGATGATGATGATGATGATGATGATATATATATATATATACAAACGCATATATACACAGACTCATATATACACACATGCATATACATACACGCTTACATGCATGTATATAAATATATTTAAATATATATGTGTGTGTGTATATACACACACATGCACTCATACTCATATATATGTGCATTTGTGCATTCTTAGATACCTATCTACACATGCTATTCTACAATAGAACCTTCTGTATGCATTAATCAGAATATAAAAGTGACATTTTTCACCAATACATATAAAATATTGTACATAGCAATGCACATATCCTACAACACACATACACACACACATACAAATGCAGGCAGTAAGGCACAGAGACACATGCAGCACATATATATATATATATATATATATATATATGTGTGTGTGTATATATATATATATATATATATATATATATATCTGCTGATAGATGTACACTATCTCTTTAAAAGGATTATACAATCTCTGTTCTC
>NC_068993.1:38407715-38413805 GCF_001194135.2 Octopus bimaculoides | reverse complement strand
GGATCAATTCTTTAAATGTTCCAGTTTATTTCATCTGCCTTACATTAAGCATTATTCTTTTTTCTTTTGCAGCAGCTTACCATTCTTCTTCAAGCTGCCATGATAAAACTTTCAGTTTTGGAAGGCAGCACAAAAAAAAAAAATTATGATTATGATGATGATGATGATGATGATAATAATAATAATAAGGATAATAATAATAACAATAATGATAATAATAATAATGATCATAATAATAATAATGATAATAATAATAATAATAATAATAATAATAATAATGATGATAATAATAATGATAATAATAATAATGATAATAATAATTATGATGATGATGATGATGATGATGATAATAATAATAATAATAATAGTAATAATAATGATGTTGATGATGATGATAATAATGATAATGATAATAGATGAATAAATGAATAAAAGAATGGGATATGAAAGACCACATGCAAGAGAGAGAGGAGAATTAGAGAGAGAGAGAAAGATACAGAGAGAATGAGTCAAAGAGAGAGGGAGAGAGAAAGAGGAGAAAAGAGAAAGAGTAAATTCTTGCAGTCTTGGAGGAAAGTATGAAAAATAAAGAAATTTTAAATGATATGCTTATTTATTTTGTTATTTTTATTAGTTTTATCTTTTATTTTATATATTTTGTTATCTGGGTGAGGTGTGTGTGTGCGTCAGTGTGTGTGTGTGTGTGTATGTGTGCATGTGCATTATTTTTAACATTATTCTTGTAAATTTTGGTTTAAGAATTTCTCTCTCTCTCTTTATGTATGCATATACATATATACACATAGTCCTACATATACATACTTACATACATATATTTATACATGTATCTGTATGTATGTATATTGTACGTATATGTATGTATATTGTATGTATGTATATTATATGTATCTATATTATAAGCATGTATGTATATTATATATATGCATCTATCTATATATATGTATATTATATATATATGTGTATACACACAAACACACAATTCACACACTCACATATACCCATACACCTACACATAACCAAACAGCCTCTCTCTCTCTCTCTCACTTACACACACACACACACATTGAAAGAATTTAATAGCAATTTACTAAATTGTAAAATTGTTGAAGAATTTTAACACCAATGATTCACTCTTTGAAATTCTCTTTGTTCTGTGATTAAGTAAGACATATCAAGTAAATTCTTTGGAAAAAAAGAAAAAGAAAAAAACTGGCCAAAAACAGAACAAGAAAATAACAAAAACCAAAACAAAGGAATAAAAATCGAAATTGGAAGTTTATATGTCTACAGAAATTTGCAGAATATTAAGTATTTCATGAATATGTCTGAGATATTTATATATGTATCTGCTAGGGTTTAAATATTTATAAATAAGGAAATTCTATAAAAATAAATATGTCTAGGTGCAGAAGTGGCTGTGTGGTAAGTAGCTTGCTTACCAACCACATGGTTCTGGGTTCAGTCCCACTATGTGGTGGTACCTTGGGCAAGTGCCTTCTACTATAGCCTCGGGCTGACGAAAGCCTTGTAAGTGGATTTGGTAGACAGAAACTGAAAGAAGCTCATCGTGCATATATTGCTTATATATATATATATATATATATATATATATATCAAACAATAAGTAACACGGATTTCAAAAGTGATTGCAGTACACACGTTTCATGCTACTTCAATTTATTTAAGTAATGTGAGCATTACCTTAAATGTAATATGAAGAGCAATCTTCAGCTGCACGAAAATGTAGAAAATGTAGAAAAAAGACATATTATAAATGTGGCAACATAAATGTGGCAACATATATATATATATATAAAGAATAAAACTATATATATATTGTTTTATTTGTTTCGGTCATTTGACTGCAGCTATGTTGTAGCACAGCCTTAAAGAGATTTAGTTGAAGAAATCAAGCCCAGAATTTATTCTTCGTAAGCCTAGTACTTATTCTATCGGTCTCTTTAACTGAACTGCTAAGTTAAAGGGACATAAACACACTATCATTGCTTATCAAACGATGATGGGGGCACAAACACAAGCACACATTAATATATACATATGTATATATATTTAAGTCACAACATATGAATTCAAGTATTCCAGTAGCACAAACCATAGAGAATATATAGTATATGTAGCTCAAATTCTGCATTATTTTTAACAAATTTTTTTAATTTTGCAATAATGCTGACATGTAAGTAATCTATTTATTATTAGGTATAATAATATAAATTATTTACATGCTTTTGAGTTATAAAACAAGTCTGTCTTGATATTAGGATTTTTCTTCTGTTAAATAAAAGTTTGTCAAAATAATTCTGTCATTTATGACTTTACATACATACACACACACACACACACACACACACACACACACACACACACACACACACACACACACACATATATATACATATATAGGGAGAATTCACAAAAAAACAAAAGACAAAGACAGGTGGTGTAGAAAACAAACAGATGTATTAGTATAATGCTCGGGAATTGAAAAAGTCCACAGAAAGGAACACAGAAAGAAACAAGGAGAGGAAAAAATGTGTGTAGTGGTCAGTGATCTATCATGGTGAGCCTTCTTTCAGTTACTGTCTACCAAATCCATTGACAAGGCTTTGGTTTGCATAAGGCTATAGTATAAGACATTTGCCCAAGGTGCTATTCAGTGGGACTGAACCTGGAACCATGTAGTTGGGAAGCAAGCTTCTTACCACACAGCTACTCCTGCATCTCTATATACATATATTTGTATGCATGTATATATGTGTGTGTCTGTGTTTGCATAGGTGAGTATTACTGTCTCTTTGATTCTTTGCGATAGTTGTAAACACGTGTCACCATCATGACAAGCAGAGTTCTTCACTTCTAGTCTTTCATGAGAAAAATTCCTTCTTGTAGAGAAATATTACCTTACTTGGAAACAGGCTACAATTGGCAACAGGAAGGACCACATGGTGTGTGCATTTCATTTCAGGTTTGGTTTCTTCATGTTTGTAGAGAGTAATAGCTGTTGTAACATCTGTAGTATGGTATAACACCAGTGGTAGTGTTTATTGTGGTGGTAGTTGTCTGGTTGTAGTATGGTGGTGTTAGAGGTAAAGAATGAGATTTGTTAACAACAGCAACAACAATAGAAGTTCATAACAATTGATTATAATCAATCAATATTGATATGTTTTATTGGAAAGCATCACTGTAGTTGATTCAACCCACTTAGCCATCATTCTCATTATTCATAAACATCATCATCATCAACATTAATATCCTTATCATTGTTATTCTCATCATCATCATAGTCATAACCATCACCATTGTCATTGTCAGCAGCATCATTATCAACATCATTATCATCATTCTCATCGACATTATCATCATCATCATTCTTCCTATAATCACTGTCACCATTGGGATTGTTATCGCCATCATCTGTTTTGGTGGCACTATCCTCCTCCTCCTCCTCATTATTATTGCCAACACCACCATTGTCGTCATCATCACCACCACCACCATTATGTTTATTATTGTCTTGAGTCCTCATCATAGTTACCATCACATCTCCTTAACCATAAAAATCATCCTCACCATCTTCATCATCATCAGCATCATCATCATCGTACCCCTCTTCCTCATCTACATTTTCATCTTTATGATTTTCAGTTAACATATTTATAAGTTTCATGTAAATCTCTACTGCACAACACAAGAACGGCACCATTATGAGTATTTCTTCTGTTTTGTCTTTTGCAAATGTAAAATTGTCTTTGTATATATAACACCAATTTTGTATTACTATGGAATTTGTTTCACTGTTTCTAGGATTAAATTAGTGATATTCTAGTGTTATTTTAGTGTTACGTTAGTGTCGTTTCAGCGATTCATTTTTTTTTTTTTTTTGTGATGTTTCATACGTGCGATATGAGTTATGTCATATATTTGTGTGATGATTATAGAATTTATATGTATGTGCTGTGTAGAGTAGATTGCATTATTGGATGGTGTTTGTACAGTGGAAGCATTGTATGATGAGATTGTATAACAACAATGAATGGAACCTGCTTAGAATGCAAGTTGCGTTGAGTTATGGGTGTCATAGTATCCACTATCAATTATGTAGCAGTACGGGTTGTGTTGTTCCATTGAGTGGTGATTGCATTATGTAGGTTGTTACATTGTTTAATGATAAATCAATACAGGTATGTTTCTGTTATGTGAGTTATGCTATTGCATTTGGCTTGTGATTCTTTAGGGTACAATATGTTGTATCCAGAAAGTATGCTATTTGAGTCATGTTACTGCATTGAAAGTGTTTTGCATAAAATCTAAAAGATTGTGTGTAACATTGTGACTCCAGGCATGACTTCTGTGTGTTTTTTTTATAAGTTCTTTTTTGTTATACTGAGGCCTTCTGATAATACTAGTACAGTTCTTTGCTTTTAATCCCCACATCGTTTATCATAATTCCAAAATCCATGGACAATTATTCCATCCCTTTTCAGGCAATGTTTTGGTCAGAAGAAATAACGATGCTTATCAGATTAGAACAACTGAAAATAGGGGGGATGGTCAAATATAATTGATTAACCCCCTGTAAAAGCTGCTGGCCTTGGGCTAAAATTTGAAACCATTAAAGCAGCAAGCTGGGGAGTCATGAGCATGTTAGACAAAAATGCTTAGCAGTATTTCCCTCAGCTCAAATACCACAAAGGTCAACTTTGCCTTTCATTTTTTCATCATCATCATCACCATCGTTATCATCACCATCACCATCATCTCTCATCATCATCACTGTCATCATCATCATCATTTAATGTCTGTTATCCATGCTAGCACAGGTTAGATGGTTCAACCAGAGCTGGTAAGCTGAAGGGTTGAGCCAGGACCCGTCATCTCTTTTGGCCTGGTTTCTACAGCTGGCTGCCTTTCTTAATGCCAACCACTTTACAGAGTGTACTGGGTATATTTCAGGCTTTGTGCATATAGTGTAAAAAATTGTTCTTATGAATTTCTCTCTTCTTTCAATTTTCTTTCATTTCTTGCCAAGTGTTCTTCCTGACACCTCGGGCAAAGAAACTCACTGTATACATTGATAAACCACTAAAATAAACACACCAGATTGTTCATTAATCAAATATTTTTCAGTAATTTCATAGCAGGTTATTTTCCTCATGGCTAATAATGCTTTTCTCAATACAGGTGACACATCAGTTAAAACAATCTTTTGCATTTTTTGCAGGGATAGTCAGTCATAGATCATTCTCAAATAATTTCCAGTTTCTTTTTTGATCATTTCTATTGATCCTACAATCATTGGTATCCTAACTGCTTTGAGATGCCCCATTTTTTAAAATTTCAATGTGTGAATCTTCAGATTTTTGAGTGGGATACCCATATCAATCAATAAACAGGTTATTATTATTACTACTATTATTATTATTATTATTATTGTCGTCGTCATTGTTATTGCTGTTATTATTATTATTATTATTATTATTTTATCAAGTGAGAGAGTAGTACATGCCATCAGAGTGACACTGGGGTACAAATATACAAAGCCCAGTATACCCATCATGACTACCCGTCTGATAAGGGTACACCACAAACATTCATCACAACAATATGTGCATGACATGGTGGTCTTATATCAAGATAAACAGCAAATAACCTTGCAGATGGGGCCCAGTTAAAATTTTCTTCTGGTCGAGTAGTCAATCCCACTCAAAAATGTTCCTGAATAAGGGTTGTTTAAGGATGATGAACAAAATACCCATGTTTCCAAGGGAGAATTATCCGAACCCCAAAGAATTCCTTTCAACACATGGTTATGATGCTCCCCCACTACTTCTGCTCAGGATCAGAGATGCACATAATCGCCAGCCACCAAAGGACATGCTCAACTGGTTAAGGTCAAACAACTGACAAGCAAATCTGTGGTATTGAGCAGAATATTTGTTGTAGCCCATCTTTTATACCAAAACAAATCAATGTACATGATAACTCTTCCAATCAATTAAGATTATTATCATTGTTGCTGTTCATCATCATCATCATCATCATCGTTTA
>NC_068993.1:38405718-38407705 GCF_001194135.2 Octopus bimaculoides | reverse complement strand
TTATTATTAAGAAGAAGAAGAAGACAGTGAGCTGGTAGAATCATTAGCACACCGGATGAAATGCTTAGCAGTATTTTGTCTGCTGCTATGTTCTGAGTTCAAATTCTGCCGAGGTCAACTTTGCCTTTCATCCTTTGGAGGTCGATAAATTAAGTACCAGTTGAGTACTGGAGTCGATGTAATCGACTATCCCCCTTCCCCAAATTTCAGGCCTTGTACCTATGATAGAAAGTATTATTATTACCATTATTATCAAGGCTACAAGCTGGCAGAATTGTTTGCACACTGGGCAAAATGCTTATTAGTATTTCGTCTGCTGAGGTCAACTTTGCCTTTCATCCTTTTGAGGTCGATAAATTAAGTACCAGTGAAACACTGGGATCGATGTAATCAACTAGTCCCCTCCTCCAAACATGGCTGCCCTCATGGCAAAATTTGAAACCATTATTATTATCATTATTATTATTGTTTTTATCATCATTTTTTTTCTGGTATGTTACCGCTGCTACTACTACAATAACTGTTTTGCCACAGGCATTCAGTATTGCTTCTCTGTAAGACGCTTCTAACCAAATGTACGGCTTTTCTATTTCTCATTGTTTCTCCACAAGAAAAAAAAAAAAAAGAAGAAAAAAAGAAAGAAAAACCACAACAAACAACAAAAGAAATTAACACAAGACAAGAAATTCTCCGATATTGTTTTATCCTCTCATTGTTTATCTTGATTGATTTCATTGGTTTCTTTTTTTTTTTTGTATTTTTGGGTTTTTTTTGTTGTTGTCTTCTTGTTTCAACCCACATTATTTCATTTTTTCTATTTGTTAGCATTATTATCATTGTTCTTGTTATTCTTGTAGTTGCTGTTGTTGTTGTTGTTGTTTTTCTCACTGTTGTTTTTGGAGTTATTGTTGTTGCTGTTATCACTGTTATTGCTGCTGCTGCTGCTGCTGCTTCTACCATTGTTGCTGTTGCTCTTGTTGTCACTCGTTCTTGATCTTTTATTCGTTATTTTGTTCATCTTTGTTTGATGGGATTTATGATAATTTGTTAACAATGGAAGCCTCTGTTTTTGTTTTTTGTTTTTTTTTACTGTATTATGTAATTTCCTGTATTTCTGTGTGTGTGTGTGTATATATGTGGAAATATGCATGTATGTGTGTGTGAATGTATGAATCTGTGTGAGCATGTGTGTATGTGCATGTGTGCATGCATGAGTGGACATGTCATACAATGTGCTGGTGTCTTAGATGAAATATGTGTGCATATATATATATATATATATATAGATGAAATAGATGGATGTATGTATATGTGTGTGTGTATATATATATGTGTATATATATATATATTTTATATATATATTTTATATATATTTACATTTTATAAAGACTTTATGTAGAATTTATACACACACACACACGCACACAATTATGTGTGTGTGTGCGTGTGTGTGTGTGTGTGTGTGTGTAATCAGCAGCAGTGACAGTACCATTTAACATCTGACTTCTATGCTGACATAGGTTGAATCGTTCAGCAGAATCTGTCAAGTCAGAGGACTGTGTTAAGCGTCTTGTCCTTACCTTCGAAATGCGGAGTAGATAAAACAGGGGACAACTGATGAAGGGAATGTTCTTTATGTTGCATGTCCCATTTCTCTGTTTGTTTGTTTTTTTGTTGTTTGAATAAAAGTCCTTTTTCTATTTTTGCTTTTTATGTTCTCGTTTCTCATTGTGTCTACGTTTTTTTTTTGATGTCCTGTACCCATATATGAATGTATATATAAATATATATGTAGGTATGTACGAATATGTATGTATATATGTATATATATGTAAGTATGTACGAATATGTATGTATATATGCATATATTTAGATATATAGAAAAAAATTAAGGTACTCAGAAATCTGGATGTTTGTACATTTAAAGATTTTTATTAATGTCACATATTAAATGAAGCGCTTTTCAGCTAGTCGTGTAGGTTTTTCA
>NC_068993.1:38398800-38400345 GCF_001194135.2 Octopus bimaculoides | reverse complement strand
AGAGAGAGAGAGAGAGAGAGAGAGAGAGAGAGAGAGATAAAGAGAGAGAGAGAGAAAGAGAGAGAGAAAGAGAGAGAGAAAGTTTTTGAAGTGATGTACAGGTATTGTATATTGATAATAACAAGGTAGACAGAATGCTGGATGATTATATATATTTATATTTACATTTTCAGTGTTTTCTTCCATTATTGGATTTATCAAAAAAATGTTTGTGAGTAAGGGGAAGGTAAAGGAGGCATGGCTTTTGTATCAATGTGGTCAAACTTGCTTGATTAAGGATTCAGTATGTTGTTTTTTTCCCTTTTTAGTGACCTTTTGGGTGGGGAAGGAAAGGAATTTTTTGTATTCAAGTGGTCAAGATTTTTAATTAGAAAACCAGATCTTGTTTTTGATTTTCTCCAGTAAGAATTATAATTACATTTCAAGGTCTTGCTTTTTTTTTAAATTCTTTGGTATTCATTAATGTAAGGGGGGAGAGAATGGGTGTATGGATGTGGTCAAATTTTTTTGATTAAAATTCCAGATATTGTTTTTGATTTAGCAGTTTTATGGCTGTTTTTAAAAGAGTGATTTTAAAGTAAGAATAGGTATGATTTTAAATACAATCTGAAATAAGTCTAAGTGTGGGATAGTGTTTCTCAGTTATAAACATAATCTGAATTTCTTTAAAAAATCATAAATATGATCTGCGTTCCTTAGATTTTCCTTATCCACATATTTCCAAATCAACCATTTAACTTTGGCGAGAACTTCTTTATGAAATATAGTTCCATTGTCTTTTGGAAGTTTGAGCCATTCCTTGAGCATTTATAGAAGGGAAAGATCTTGAATTTTCCTTATCTACATATTTCCAAACATTTGCTCTGTGAAATTTTCCATAGTTCCTCATGTCAGATTTGCTGTCTGTGGATTCTTGTGTGTTGGCAAAGGGAATTATTGTTTTCACCAATATAATTTTCCTTGAATTTGGGGCAAGTAATGCAGTAAATGAGATTTTGTGTCTTGCAGTTCTTATTTGCATTTACGTTGAATGAGAATCCACTCTTAAATTTTATATGGGTGTCACCATCTATATATTTGAAGTTATTGCTGCTGTTGCATATTCCACATCTTCTATCTCCACATTCTTTTATGGAGAATTCTGTTTCATTCTCTGATGTGAATTTTGCCCTTCTGTGTTATTTTTTTAAGGTTATTTTTTTTTTCTTTGGCATTTACTATTTCATAGATAGCTTTTATCTATCAGATTTCTCATTTTGGTGCTCTATAAGAGTAATGATAGGTTTAATTGTATAACATGGAAAATATTGGTTATTCCAGGTTTGTGTGTATTAATAAATGGAATAGTATGTTCCTTGTTATTTTCTTTTGGAGTCCTTAGTTGTGTGATGTCTAATTTCATCGCACAGACTATATATATATAAAGTATATATATAATATACATGCATACAAACATGCATATATATATATAATATACATGCACACACACACACACACACACACACACACACACACACACACACACACACACACACACACACACAC
>NC_068993.1:38396431-38398067 GCF_001194135.2 Octopus bimaculoides | reverse complement strand
TATATATATATATATAGTCATTGTCATTTCAGTGTCCAATTTTCCATGCTTCCATTGGTTGGACAGAGATTTTTGAGGCGGGTTTTTTATGGCAAGATGCCTTTCTTGTCATCAACCCTCACCTGTTTTCAAGCATGGTAATATTTCTCAATATTCAGATATGTTTTCACACAATATTAGAAATGAATGACACTGCTTGTATGACAGTGGCACTCCTTTACAATTGTCATCCAATGCTAAGTCAAAATCACACTCACACAAATATACCCACATGCACACACATATACTTATATAAATATATTATAGGCTTCTTTCAGTTTCTGCCTAACAAATCCACTCACAAGGCTTTGATCGGCCAAGGGAAATATTTGAAGATATTTTCCCAAGATGGCATGCAGTGGGACTGAACCAAAAACCATGTACTTGTCAAGCAAATTTAATGCAAAAAGCACCCAGTACACTCTGTAAGGTGGTTGGCATTAGGAATGGCATCCATCTATAGAAACCATGCTACAACAGACAATTGGATTTGGACAGCTCCCTAGCTGGCTAGCTCCATGTCAAATTATCTAACCCATACCAGCATGGAAAACAGACATTAAATAATGATGATGATGATGATGATATATCAATATATATGCATATATGGCTTACCTTGGGCTGTCAACTACTTAATGGAGTCATAGTGGTGTGTCATAAATGCTTATGACAAGTCATAAGTATTTTTAGACTTGCTAATTCCTGCCATCCTGCTTTCTGTTCTGACAGCAGATTTCTTCCAAGTGAGGAAAAGTCAGATAGACTGAAAGATTGAGAGAAAAACAAGAATTGGCCCCAGTACTAGACTGGTACTATATCTATCAACCCTCAATTGGATGAAAGGCAAAGTTGACCTCAGCAGGAATTGAAACTTGGGTGTAGAGAACAGGAACAAATGCTGCAAGTAATCTATCTGATTCTCAAGCAGTTCTGCCCATCACCCACTTTATATATATGTGTGTGTGTGTGCGTGTGTGTGTGTATGTATATGTGTGTATATATATATGTGTGTGTATGCCAATGGCACATAAAAAGCACCTGTTGAGGCAAGTGAAATCGAAATCGAACCAAATTTGACGACTGGCACCCATACCAACCTCTCCTTCATTGGACACTAAACTCGGCTTGCGAAGACCTGTTGGGGCAAGTGAAATCGAAATCGAACCAAATTCGATGACTGGCAGCCATACCAACCTCTCCTTCATTGGACACTAAACTCTGCTTGCAAAGACCTGTTGGGGCAAGTGAAATCGAAATCGTGATGGCACCTATACCAGTGAAGCACTAAGAGCACCGTCTGAGTGAGATCATTGCCAGAGCAGCTGTCTGGCTTCCATGCCAGTGGCACATAAATAGCTCCATTTGAGCATGACCATTACCAGCGTCGCCTCACTGGCACTTTTGCCAGTGGCACATGAAAAAGCATTCGAGCGAGGTCATTGCCAGTACCGCTGGACTGGCTCTTGTGCAGATGGTACGTAAAATACACCATTTTGAGCGTGGCCATTGCCAGTATCACCTGACTGGCCTTTGTGCCGGTGGTATGTAAAAGCACCCACTACATGCTCGGAGTGGTTGGCATTAGGAAGGGCATCCA
>NC_068993.1:38388442-38396046 GCF_001194135.2 Octopus bimaculoides | reverse complement strand
ATATATATATATATATATATATATATATATATATATATATATATATACACACACATATATAATATATATATGTATATGGGTGTGTGTGTGTGTGCGCATGATGCATGCTTGCATATATGTATATATTCTTATATGATGCTCTGAGCACTTTGTATGTAATAAGGGTATGTAAAAGGGTAATTGTTGCCCCTCCCCTGACTACAAATGCAGTCAAGTGGTGTAAAGATCCACTCATATGCACATATAAAAATACATACACCCATTCAT
Source organism: Octopus bimaculoides (assembly GCF_001194135.2). Taxonomy (NCBI): domain Eukaryota; kingdom Metazoa; phylum Mollusca; class Cephalopoda; order Octopoda; family Octopodidae; genus Octopus; species Octopus bimaculoides. The sequence continues at coordinate 38,395,779 of NC_068993.1, read as the reverse complement.
ACATATGCAAAGAACACATACACGACCATACACACACACATACAAATGCACATTACATACACTGACATACACACACTTATGGATAGTTGCATGTTAGTTTATACATGAGAGATTACAATTAGAAGATATGCTATTAGATAAAAGTGAAAGTAGAACATAAGAAGACGGGAAATGAGTGGATGGATGGAGGGAGAGAGAGAAGGGTGGATGGAGGGATGGGAGATGGAGGGATGGGAGATGGAGGGATGGAGGTGTGGATGGGTGAATGGAGGGATGAACGGATAGAGGTGTGGATGGGTGGATGGATGAAGGTGTGGAGAGATTAACGGGTGGATGTGTGGCTGGCTGAATGGATGGATGGATGGATGGATGGATGGATGGAGGTGTGGAGGGATGAACAGATGGAGGTGTGGATGAGTGGATGGATGGATGGAGGTGTGGATGGGTGGCTGGTTGGCTGGATGGATGGATGGGTGGGTGGATGAATAGATGGATGGATGGATTAATGTAGGTAAGGATGGGTGGATGGATGGGTACACGGTTGGATGGAGGTAAGAATGGGTGGATGAATGGATAGCTGGATGGATTGATAGAGGTGTGGATAGAATGGATGGATGGATGGATGGATGGATGGATGGAAGGGGAGATATTAAAAGAAAACAAAATCTCCCACTGTCATTCCTTTCATCCTATTTCTGAAGAATATCGGCAGGAAGATTCAGAGAAATGGTGATGTCATAACCACATGTGGCAAAATCCTGGGCCAAAGAGTTCGAAATGAAAACATAATGCTATTTTTCTTCATACTCCTTCGGAAACACATGCAAACACACACATACACATACACACAGACACACACATGTACACATGTATGTATATATATATATGTATGTGTACATATATATTTCAGTGTTAGATTACATGTGTAGGTGTGTATGTGTGTGTGTGTGGAAATATACATAGGTTTGTGCATACACACACAGAGGAATTGTACTGAGAAATATTTCACAGTTGTACAAAAAAATAGTATTTTTATTCAAAATGATAAGTGTAAGAGATCAAAGGAAATTGAAAGAATCTGATTTTTAGTGATGATATGTTTATTCATATTATAAGAACAACTGGTACAAAGAAACAAACAAATAAAACCAAATTAGATAGAGAGATAGATAGATAGATAGATACATAGATATGTAGATAGATATGTAGATAGATAGATATATAGGTAGGTAGGTAGGTAGGTAGATAGATAGATAGATGGATAGATAGATAGATAGATATGTAGATAGATAGATGGATAGATAGATAGATAAACAGACAGACAGACAGATATGTAGATTGATAGATAGATAGATAGATAGATAGATAAACAGACATACAGATATGTAGACAGACAGACAGACAGACAGACAGATAGATAGACAGATAGATAAATAGATAAATAGATAGATAGCTATTCATATGTGTATGTGTATATATATATATATATATATATATATATATATATGCACATATCTGTATATGTACATTTGTATGAATGCATGTATATATACATATATGTGTGTGTGTGTGTGTGTGTGCATGTCTATCTATATATATATGCACATTTAATATATATAGATATATAAACATATACACATATGTGAGAGGGCATGTGTGTGCGTGCACGTACGCGTGTGCACACGCACGGGGTGTGTATGTATATAATCTACCTGAAGCATTTCTCCTCACCTGGGTTTCTGTATCTAAATATAAGGTACACTCACCACTCATTCCAATATTTCTTTCCAAATCCCCCACCATGTGTCTCTGCCCTCCCTGCTGTCCAATGTTCCATACACCTAACACTGAGTTACCCATCCCATATCTCTATCTCACCTGCCCTCACCCTTCGCCCTATACCCTTCTTTTCCCTCTGTGCCCACCCCTCCTCAACAACAATCCACCCAACCAACCACTCCCCCACCCCTTTCATTCCCCTCTCTTTTTCATGTTTTTACTCTATGTATACTTAAATCTGTTCTTTAAAGAAGAATAACACACACACATGCACGCACACATACACACATGCACACATGCACGCACACACACACATACACGCACATGAATTAGACTTCTTATCCAAACAGTCATACTTGCACTCACTAGCTAAACATAATGGTTTCAAATTTTGGCACAGGGCCAGCAATTTTGAGGGGAGGAAATAAGTTGTTTAGTAATTGACTGGTACTCAGTTTATCAGTCCCTGAAGAAATGAAAGACAAAGGTAACCTCAGTGGAATTTGAACTCAGAATATGTAGAACAGCATGGCCGATCCAAACATGAAAAAGTGGACATTAACATGATATGATAGTGATGGTGATGATGTATATCTTGTGGTTGAGTGGTAAGAAACTTGCTTCCCAACCATGTCATTCTGGGTTCAGTCCCACAGCGTAGCAGCTTGGGCAAGTGTCTTCTTTTATAGCCTCATGCTGACCAAAGGCTTGTGAGTGGATTTGATAGATGGAAACAGAAAGAAGCCTATTGCATATGTATATATATATATATATATATATATATATATATATACGACGATGGTGATGATGAGGATGATGACAATGGTGATGATGATGATGACGATGATGATGTTGAAGATGATGACGACGATGATGATGGTGATGATGTTGATGATGATGATAGTGATGACGATGATGACAATGATGATGATAACGAGGATGATGATAATGATGATGATTAGAATGTCCATGGCAATCACAATGATTATGAGGATGACGATGACGATGATGATGATGACGACGTCGACGATGATCATGACAATATAATGATGATTACACCGATGACATTAACAATGAAAATGATGACCATGATAATGACAATGGCATTGACAGTGATAATGATGATGATGCTAACGACGATGATGATGATGATCATCATCATCTTACTATATATTGACATACACATTTTTACACATGTTTATACAACACCCAAACAACCAAATATATCAAACAGAAAAGAAACTAACACCCCTACAACAACAACAGCAACAACAATAAGACTACTGTCGATATAAATAATAATAGAAACCATGTCATCTATAAATATTTAGTTTGACCCTGTTTTCCTATATTTGGCTTATGGCTTCGTTCCTTTCCTTTTCTCTCCTCATCCTTTTTTATTCTAATTTTTGTTCCTATATATACATACGTATATATATATATATATATATATATATATATATATATATATATATATATATATATATATATATATGTGTGTGTGTGTGTGTGTGTGTGTGTATGTATGTATGTATGTAGGATTTGTCTTCTTTTTCTTCTACTTTTCATGATGTCTTAGCGAGCACCAAAGAAGTGGTGCTTTCTCTCTGGGTAAAACAGTTTCAACAATATTTGTTTTAAAACTTTCCGCTGAATGGGAAAATATCTGCAAATGATATTTCAAGGTAACCAGCTGGATTTTGTGGCATGTCTCACCTTAACCTGCATACCCATCTTCCCCCTTTCTCTATCACTTGCCCTCTCATCCTCATCACCATCATCATCATCATTATCATCATCAGGATTATTATAGTTGTTGCTGTTGTTGTTATTATTTCTATAGAAGGCAGCGAGCTGGCAGAATCGTTAGCATGCCAGGCAAAACGTTTGACAGCATTTCATCCATCTTTACGTTCTGAGTTCAAATTCCGCCCGGGTTGACTTTGTCTTTCATCCTATTGGGGTCGATAAATTAAGTAGCAGTTGCATACTGGGGGCAATCTAATCAACAGGCCCCCTCCTCCAAATTTCAGGCCTTGTGCCTTTAGTAGAAAGGGTTCCTATTATTCTTATAATAAAAATAATACTGATGATTATAATAATAACTATAATAATAATAATAATAATAATGATAATAATTATAATCCTGTTTTACTATAGGCACAAGGCCTGAAATTTGTGGGGAGGGGCTAATCATTTACCTCAACCTAATACTTAACTGTTACTTATTTCATCGAACCCCAAAAAGATGAAAAGCATAGTCAACCCCAGCTATTACATGCTAACTTAATTAGAAGATGTGTTATTTTGAGGTTTGATGACAAGATGTCTCTTTAAATCTTAAGAATCTTTCTTAGGATTATTGCAGAGTATCGGATGGAACTTTCCAGCAGATCTCAATTCCAATGTCTTTCAGTTTTAGTCTTCAATTTGATATTGACCCAGTTATTATATTGAATTACAAAGTCTATGATCTCACACTGTTCATTCATTTTGTCCTTTATAATCATATCTGGTCTTCTTGCTTAAATAGTATGGTCAGTCTTTCTGATGAAGACCCATAAGATCCTGCAGTTCCTTTTTTCAATCACAACCTCTTTCTCATGTTCATATCACTTTCCTGTTATCTCAAAGCCACACACTTGGCTAACATCCCAATGCAAACTTATACTTACACGGTCATGCCAAGACTTACACTCTTTTTGTGCTAGTTTACTGCATTCACTTAAGAGGTGACTGATACTTTTGTCACCTTTCCAACAGATTCTTCATTTGCTCTCTGACTGAGTCTTTTCAATCCTCGCCTTTACCAGTTTCATCCTAATGACATGTACCTGAGTGGCTATAATTAGCCCTTCTGTCTCTCATTCCAGGCTTCAATCTGTCAGCTATGGCCAATGTTCTTTACTTCAAACAACCTCAGTTTGTTGCAGGAATTGGCCATGTAATTTCATTTCTTTCCACCACCTTCCTCCATTGTCCTACCTTCTTTTCTTGAATTTTTCTACTATTTTCAGTAACTTTTTGAGCATTCCTAGCATTATTATTATCACTGTTGTTGTTGTTATTCTGTGAATTTGAGAGTAAGTTAGAAGCTTCTAGCAAGCCAAGACTCTGAATCACTTGCAATTGTTACTTGAGGCCAGCTTGCATCACTTACACAGATAATGCCCTTGGGAGAGGCATGAACATTACAGAATTCCATTTCATCTTGAAATTTAGATCCTTTGTTCCAGATTGATCATCATCACCATAATCATCATAATTCTCATTGTTATTATTAACAAGAACAACAATAATGATTTCTTTCATTTGCCATAGGGGCATAGATGAGGGGTACATCACAAGGACAGTCTACAATGTATGACGGGGGTTTACATAAAAGATGAGGGGAAAGAAAAGTAAAAGTAATAACAACAACAATGACAACAACAACAACAATAATAATAATAATAATAATAATAATAATAATGTTGCTGTGGTTATTTTGCATTGTTTTGTTGTTTTGTTGTTGTTAATATTATTATTATTATTATTATTATTATTAAGAAGAAGATTATTATTAATAATAATAAAAACAATTACATTGTTATCGTCCCCATCATCATTGTCATCATCATCAGCATCACCACCACTACCACCACCAACAACCTCATCATCATCGTTGCTGTCATCATCACCATCAATGTCATCATTATCATCCACAGCAGCAGCAGCAGTGTCATCATCATCATCATCATCATTGATGTCATCATCATCATGAGTAGTTTTTCATCCCAGTCATCCAGCAGAATTATTGAAGCCAAAATTTTAATTAATATCTTTTTTTGCCTTTTTCAATTGGAATCCAATTTCATTAACTGAAAATATTATTTTAATGTAGTGAAACACAAAGTGGAGTGCCATAGCATCTACCCTTCCACCTAGTTCTTTACTTTTTTTTTTGTCTTTAGTTTTTTTTCCCTCATTTTGACTCCCTCCCTCCCTTTCTCAGATCACTTTACTCGCCATCACCACCCCAACCACTGCCACCCCACCCAAATTTATAGTGCTGACCATTAATCAATGTTGCTAGGTTTAAAAATAAAAACCTTCACCAAATGCTTCTACAAGATTAATTTGCCAAATTCAAAGATCACATCCTCCATCTAACCATCCACCCCTGAACTACCCCCATCTACCCCTAAATGCTATCCACCCTTAACTACCATAAAATCTCAACATTATCCACCACTGCTACAATCCCTCCACCATCTATCCTGAACTACCATCTACCCTCTATTACAATCCACCCTTATTCACTGGCTACCCTCAGCCACCAGCACCACCGCCTCCACGAGCCATCCACCATCCAATCTCTTGAACTCCTGTCACCACATCTCATCAGCCACTACCTTCTACTGTCAACCATCCAATCATCCATCTATCCTTCCTTCCATCCAGTCCTCCACCCATCCACCCATACCGCCATCCATTAATCCTTTCATCCACCCATCCATACTTCTGTCTTTTCATCCATCCATCTATCCATCCACCCAACCATCTTTTGTTTCCAAGCAAGTTCATGTTTCCCCATGACCGGACATGTTTTTATGGAAGACTGGAAACTACTTGTATGACTGTGACAATTGTTTACAACAATCACATAATGTCAAGATGACATTGCACACACACACACATGCATGCATGCATATATATATATATATATATATGCAGACATATATTTGTTCATAGTTGATAAAAGAGACAGAAGATGGATTTAGTATAAATCTTTATTCAGCACTACAACCATTTCATCCTGCATCTGTGTCACTTCAGGTACTTCTTACAGGTGCATCTTACACTTCAGGTGCATCCTACACCAAGCATCTGAAGTGACACAGCCTGCACTGATTGATACAATGCAGCAAGATGCACAACATCGGGGTCAATAAATTAAGTACCAGTTACACACTGGGTCAATGTAATCGACTTAATCCCTTTGTCTGTCCTTGTTTGTCTCCTCTATGTTTAGCCTCTTGTGGGCAGTAAAGAAATAAGATGCACAATATTCTACCCCTATCGGACAGATTGAGGATGGGTGGAAATGATTACCGTGCTGAATAAATCCATCTTCCGGTTCCTTTATCAACTATAAATTCAACAAACACTGCAGATTTCCTGACATAGATCCAGTGAAAATTATATTGTTACTTATTTCTTTATTGCCCACAAGGGGCTACACACAGAGGGGACAAACAAGGACAGACAAAGGGATAAAGTCGATTACATCGACCCCAGTGCGTAACTGGTACTTATTTAATCAACCCCGAAAAGATGAAAGGCTAAGTCGACCTCAGCGGAATTTAAACTCAGAACATAGCGGCAGACAAAAACCCATTAAGAATTTCGCCCGGCATGCTATCGTTTCTGCCAGCTCGCTGCCTTGAAAATTATATTACTGTGGATGACATCAGGTAGCCCAAACGGTGAATGGGCTTTAATCGACATACCAAGAGACATATACCGAAAGTCCAAGTAATTACATATGCTCTTTTACTCTTTTACTTGTTTCAGTC
>NC_068993.1:38382467-38387852 GCF_001194135.2 Octopus bimaculoides | reverse complement strand
TATATATATGTATGTATGTATATATATATGAAAATACAAAATGGGACAAGACAGCAAAACATCTTGGCAGTTAGGTGATACAAGAAAGGGATACATCCAGAATCCAGATGGACGATACAAAGAAAACAAGGACGGGTCATTCAGAGTTTTCTTTCCTCAGTCAAGTTTCAGATTATCTTCGCAATTTCAGCTGATTATACTTGAGGTTGCTCCAATCTGACCAGCTCCGAAGAAAAACTAAGCTAAGAGCATTAGATTCCTTGGAAGAAAACAGCGAATGTATACGAAAACAAAGACGGAAAAAAACAGACAATGTTACACAAATACAATATATATATATATATATATTCCATTCCCACACTTATGATGGAGAATGGAAAAATATGCCATTACAAGCATTTACAGAGAGACTGGGGAGGGAGAGAGAGAAGAAGGAAGGACAAAGCAAGTCTGTCTTTGAATCCTTCTGTCTTGACATCACATGATATTTGTAAGTGAGAGTCACTGTCATACAAGCAGTGTCATTCATTTCTAGTCTTCCACAATAATATGTCCTGCTAAGAGGCTTTGATTTGAAACAGGCTGAAGAGAGGAAGGGAGTACATGCAACCATTGTGAATCTACCTCGTTTCATCTGGGCAATGCAAGCATGGAAAAGTGTCTGCCTAAATGAGGATATATATGTATATATATGCATGTGTATATGCATGTGTATATGCGTGTGTGGGGGTGTATGTATATATGTATATGTTTGTATATATATGTTTGTATATATGTATGTATATATGTATATGTGTGTATATATATATATATATGTATATATATATATATATATATGTATATAGATATATAGATGTATATATATGCATATAGATATAAGATGTATATATATGTATATAGATATATAGATGTATATATATGTATATAGATATATAGATAGATATATATGTATATAGATATATAGATGTATAAATATGTATATAGATATATAGATGTATATATATGTATACAGATATATAGATGTATATATATATATAATATATATATATATGTATGTATATATATATATATATACATATATGTGTGTGTATATATATTATATATGTACATGTGTGTGTGTGTGTGTGTGTATATATATATATATATATATATAGATATATATATATATATATATATAATGAACAAATAACTCAGGAGTGAATAGTTGTGAAGATATTATTAACTCTATTATTATCTAGGGTAATATAATTAAATTGATAATAACAGAATTAATAATATAGGCAATTGCAAGCCCCAGAAAAGTATTAAATAGCTGAAGGATTAAAATTTATATTAATCAAAAGACATACTGAGTATGTTTACCTGCTGGAAATAACAGTCAAAACTCTTATCTAACTGCCGAAAAAAGTAACACTGATAATAACTACAGAAATCAACCATCTATGAGCAAAAGGGTCAAGAAGATCATTCAGCATACCTATATAGCAACCAGCTAAATATTTTCTAGTTTTGGGACTCACATGGACTGGCATTATAGCCTCTCCTCTCTCAGCACGTATTACCATGATGAAAAATCTCCCAACCCATCACGTTCAAGTCTGTGATGCTCTGATTTGTTTTGCACCAAATCATAGTGTGAAAATAATTCCAATCATCATCATCATCATCATCGTTTAACGTCCACTTTCCATGCTTGCATGGGTTGGATGATTTGACTGAGGACTGGTGAGCCAGATGGCTACACCAGGCTCCAATCTGATTTGGCAGAGTTTCTACAGCTGGATACCCTTCCTAACACCAACCACTCCGAGAGTGTAGTGAGAGCTTTTACGTGCCACCGGCATGAAGGCCAATCAGGCAATTCCAATAATGAGCAAATAATTCAGGAGTGAATACCAGCCCACGTTTCTTTATTTCATTGAAATGCATCTGACCACTTTTTGGTTACGTGGGGGTGGTCAGGATCCTTCCACAACAGTTACTCCCTACTTCAACATTGCTGTTCCATATGAACGGATATTACTATAATTTTTTTAACCCCAAAAGGACATTTCCTCTAACTGGTTAATGATGCACAGCTGCATCTAATATATTGCAATCAGGGGAACAAACCCCTACCACCTTCTAGTGACAGGACCAACAGACCAGTGTGGTTTCAGGCTAGTATTGCCCATCCTCAGTGCTGGACACCCTGTCTGCAAGAGACGGCACTAGTTTGCTGCAGTTTGATATATAGAAAATCAAGCACCACTCAGTCGCTAATTTTGCAACAAGCAAAGCAGACCCTGGGGCCTATCTGGTGATTATTTTATTGACCCCTGAAAGGATTAGAGACAAAATCAACCTCATCAGAAAACGAATTCAGAAAGTAAAGAGCCTAAAAAAATGTTGCAAACCTTTTTGTTAATGATTCTGCCAGCTTATCACACCTTAATTATTGTAATTATAAAGATGCCACTATAATAATAAAAATGACCACTACGACCACCACTACTGTTACATTAACACAACAACTACTGCTGCTGCTGCTGCTGCTACTACTATTACTGGAGTTATGAGAAATGATGAGTTTAACATATATACCTTGCAGCCAATAGATAATTGAAGTTGATGTTTTATCGGCAATGTAGCTATATAACAGCTGCTTTAACATGAACAACAACATTATCATTTCATCATAGCAACAACAACAACAGCAACATCATCCTTTCATCTGATTAATACACTAAATATATATAAGTGTGTTGGAAACAGTAGAGTTTAAAATAGATAGTCAGATTAACACATTTAGAGGTTAATACAGCAATGTGTGTGTGTGTGTGTGTGTGTGTGTGTGTGTGTGTGTGTGTGTGTGTGTGTGTGTGTATACGTGTGAGAAATAAGGATAACACAAGTTTATATCATGGATCCTTGCATGTTTCACCATTATGTTCGTTTGGAACCCTGTTATAGGTGTTTCAAGTGCATTTTCATACTCAACGACAACTGGTCATCAAAGAACACTTGAAGGTATCCAGTTACAAAATATCTATGTATGTATATATCATCATCATCATCAACATTTAACATCTGTTTTCCATGTTAGCATGGGTTTGGACAGTTTGGCAGGAACTGATAAGACCAAAGGCTGCACCAGATCCTATAGTTTGTTTTGGTTTAGTTTCTACGGCTGGATGCTCTTCCTAACACCAACCACTCCACAAAGTGTCCTGGGTGCACCAGCACCCCTATCAATACTTATTACGTGGCACTTTGGTTTTAGGATCTCGGTTCTGTCATAGAGGGCAGGTCATCTAAGTCATGAGGTTCAGTGTTTTGAGATTGGCGTTCAATACTTTGTCCTGTGACTTCCTAGGTTCCCCTCTTCCACAGCTTCCCTCCCCTTTAAGTGATTGGCATTTCTTTGGGCAACTGTCCTCGTCCATCCCCATCACATGACCAAACCAGCATAACCATTATTATTAAGATTGTGAGCTGGCAGAATCATTACTGCATCTGGCAAAATGGTTAAGGGATACTTCTAGCTTTGTGCTTTGAGTTCAAATTCCACCAAGGTTAACTTCACCTTTCGTCCTTCTGGGAGTCGATAAAATAAGTACCAGTCATACATTGAGGTCGATGTAATCAACTAGCCTCTCCACAAAAGATTTTAGCTCTTGTACTTATACTAGAAAAGATTATGGCAAGAATGGATGATACCTCTCTAAGTGTAAACCTGTGAGTCAGAGACAAGGAACTGGAGAGGGCACTTGCACCTGAGGTTTCATTGAAATCTCAGACAGTGGGGTTCCTCGAGTATTCCTAGAGACCTTCTTGTATTAGGAAGTGGTGGTGGGGGGGGGGCATATCTCTATCATCCTCCTTACACCCTTTTTTTTAAACCTATGTATGCTATGCATATGTCCCTTCTTTTACAGTGTATACCATGTATACTTTCTTTCATCTTTTTTTATCAGTTTATTATTAAATGTAAACCCCCCAACACTATGTCTGTCTCTGTATTGTCCCCCTCATCCTTCGCCCTTGTGGCAAATAAATTAACTCATTATTATTATTATTATTATTGTACTGAGGAGGGGGTCGATCAAATCAACTGCCCGCCTCCCCAGAAATTTCTGGCCTTGTGCCTAGAGTAGAAAAGATTATTATTGTTGTTGTTTTTGCTGTTAAATTTCACCAGAATTGACTTTGCCTTTTATCCTTTTGGGTCAATAAAATGAGTAACAGATGGACACTGGGATCAGAGTAATTGGCTTAGCCCCTCCACCGAAAATTGTTGGCCGTGTGTCAAAATTTGAAACCACTATCATTATTATTATTATTATTATTGACTGAGAGAGCAGTGCATGCCATCAAAGTGACACTGGGGTAAAATATACGAAGCCCAATATACCCATCATGACTACCCATCTGATAAGGGTACACCAGGCACATGCATCACAACCATATGTGCATGACATGGTGATCTCTTATCAAAATAAACAGTACATGACCTCGCAGGTGGGGCTCAGTTAGAATTTTCTTCAGGTCGAGTAGCCTATCCCACTCAAAATGTCCCTGAATAAGGGTTGTTTAAGGATGTTGAGCAAAACACCCATGTTTCCAAAGGTGAATAATTCAAACCCCAAAGAATTCCCCTCAACACATGACTTTGATGCTTCCCCTACTACTTCTGCTCATGATCAGAGATGCACATATCGTCAGCCACTAAGGGACATGCTCAACTGGTTATGGTCAAACAACTGACAAGCAAATCTGTAGTATTAAGCAGAATATTTGCTGTAGCCCATCTTTTATACCAAGACAAAACAATGTACATGATAACAATCATTATCATTATTATTATTATTATTATTATCATTATCCTTATATATTATTATTATTACTGTTAAGGAGGTGAGCTGGCAGAATCGGTAGCAAAGCTGGCAAAATGCTTTCCAGCATTTTATTCATTGCTACAATCTGAGTCCAAATTTTTCAAATTCTGCTGAGGTTGACTTTGCCTTTCATCCTTTCAGGACCAATAAATTAAGTACCAGTGAAACACTGCGGTCAATGTAGTTGACTAAACCCCCTCCTGCCAAATTTCAGGCCTTGTGCTTTTAGGAGAATGTATTATCATTATATAGGTGGCAGTGGTGGTGATAGTAGTGGTGGTAATAGTAGTAGTGGGAGTTCTAGTAGTAGTAGTAGTAGTAGTAGTAGTAGTGTAGGTAGCTGCTGTTGCTCCCTTCTTTGCTTTCTATTCCTCACCTTCTACTTTCTTCCTCTTCCTTCTCCAACTCGCCACTTCCCCTGCCACGACCATACACACACACACACACAGCCACACCCCTGGGCCGATATAATTTGATATAGTTCAAGTTATCAAATTAATAATGGTGC
>NC_068993.1:38374265-38382457 GCF_001194135.2 Octopus bimaculoides | reverse complement strand
GATATAATTTGATATAGTTCAAGTTATCAAATTAATAATGGTGCCACTGATTATGACCTGAACATTTCTTAGATATGGCTTAGATGCCATCAACAGACTGACGACCTACTGGATACAAGTGCAAAGTAATCTTGTACACCTCTCACCTTCACTCAGCCTTCACACACACACACACACACACACACACGTAAATATCTGTGTGTGTGTGTGTGTGTGCACGTGTGTATATGTATGTGTATATATATATATATATATATATATATATATATATATATATATATACATATATATAATATATACACACGCACACATATATATACACATTTATATAAACATATATATGCATGTATATGTGTGTGCCTGTGTGTGTATGCACACACACCCACACTTACACAGATAAGTAATTGAATATATATTTTATACAAGCAAATATTTGTGTGTGTGTGTACATTTGTGTGTGTATGGGTGTTGTGTGTATACTTGTGGGTTTACGAGTTGGTCATGAGCCATAAAAAATTGAAATTATAACATTTTTTTATATACACTCCTTATATATTTTTTTTTATATTTCTATCTATTTTTATTCATTTATTTTACTGCTCTTTATATTTTTGCCATATTCCATATGGACCGATAATTTAGTGTAGAATAATCAAAAATATCAACTACAACAACAAAAAATAATAATATAATAAACACATATCATTATAATGAAATTTCCACCCACGATATGACTATCAACAACAACAGCAATAATAATAATAATAACAATAATAGCAGCAGCAGTAACAACAATAATCATAATAATAATAATAATAATAATAAAGGAAAGTAGAAATATCTTGTTTTTATTTTTAATTGAAAATTCTTACTGAATGAAAATATGGAAATGTCCGGTTTAAAGAAAGAAGCTTAAAAAGTATTTACAAATTCCCATTCATAAATAATTTGTTATTACTATTATTATTATTATCGTTGGTGTTGTTGGTGGTGGTAAAGTGGTGAGCTGGTAGAATCATTAGCGGACAAAATGGGTTCAAATTCTTCCAAGGTTGACTGTCTTTCACTGTCGACCAAAATAAGTACCAGTTAAACACAGTCATCAATATGATTGATTTACTCCTCCTCCAAAATTTCTGGCCTTGTACCAGAATTTCAAACTAACGAGCTGGCAGAATCATTTGCACACCAGGCAAAATGCTTAGCGGTATTTTGTCTGCCGTTACATTCTGAGTTCAAATTCCACCGAGGCCAACTTTGCTTTTCATCCTTCTGGGGTCAATTAAGTAAGTACCAGTTATGCTCTGGCGTCTGTTTAACCCCTGTGGGCAATAAAGAGTTAAATTATTATTATTATTATTATTGTTATTATTATTATTATTATTATCGTAGTAGTAGTATTTGTTGTTGTTATGGTGCCAAGCTGGCAGAATTGTTAGCACACCAGGCAAAATGCTTTGCAGTATTTACGTTCTGAGTTCAAATTCAGCCTTTCATCCTTTCAGGGCTGATTTAAAAAGTACCAGTGAAACACTGGGTCGATGTAATCGACTAGTCCCTTCCCCAAAAAATTTCAGGCCTTGTGCTTATAGAAAAGATTATTATTATTATTATTATTATTATCATTATCATTATTATAATTGACTCTTGTAATGGGATGAGATAGCTTTTGCTTTTCTCTTCAAGACTTAACTTCTTTAAGCCTTACCAAATGAAAATTTCCTTAGAGTACTTGTGAAAGGAAAAAAAAACAGGACTTAAATTATCTAAGGAAGGGCTTGCCCTTGATACACAAGGGCAGACATCAAAAATGTAAAGTTTGTTTTACAAGCTTTTAAAATTTTATTCAGATACATAACACCTGTACCAGTAAATCACTAAGAGCACCGTCCGAGTGTGATCGTTGCCAGAGCACCAGCTGTCTGGCTTTCGTGCCGGTGGCCCGTAAATAGCACCATTTGAGCGTGACCATTACCAACGTCGCCTTCCTGGCACTTGTGCCAGTAGCACGTGAAAAGACATTCGAGCGAGTTCATTGCCAGTACCGCTGGACTGGCCCTTGTGCAGGTGGCACGTAAAATACACCATTTCGAGCGTGGCTGTTGCCAGTACCTCCTGACTGGCCTTCGTGCCGGTGACACGTAAAAGCACCCACTACACTCTCAGAGTGGTTGGCGTTAGGAAGGGCATCCAGCTGTAGAAACTCTGCCAAATCAGATTGGAGCCTGGTGTCACCTCCTGGTCCACCAGTCCTCAGTCAAATCGTACAACCCATGCTAGCATGGAAAGCGGACGTTAAACGATGATGATGATAACATTTTTACATCCAAACTGGTTACTACTCATTATTATGCTAATCAACTAAACACCTCGATGGCCAAAACCCCAAAAGAGAAAATGAAAACAAGCAACTAAATGTCCAAGACTGAGAAGAAACAGACTGTTTAGGGAACAATTAATTGAAGAAAATGTCCCAGATGCTCAAATAAGTATCTTGGTAAATATATATATATAGGCACAGGTGTGGCTGTGTAGCAAGAAGCTTGCTTTTCAACCACATAGTTCCAGGTTCAGTCCCACTGTGTGACACCTTAGGCACATGTCTCCTATTGTGGTCTTAGGCTGACCAAAGCCTAGTGAGTGAATTTGGTAGACAGAAACTAAAAGAAGCCTATCGTTCATGTGTGTGTGTCTTTGTATCTGTTTGTCCTCAATCACTGCTTGACGACTGGTGTTGGTGTGTTTATATCCCTGCAACTTCACTGTTCAGCAAAAAAGATTGATATTATAAGCACCAGACTTAAAAAATAGTAAATAATATAGTTGATTCATGCAACAAAAATTCTTAAAGGCACTGCTCCAGCATTGGCTCAATCTAATGATTGAAACAAATAAATGACAGAAGATATATGTGTGTCTATATATATATATATATATATATATATATTAATTTATGTAAGGGCATTACTATAAATTAATAAATATATTTATAGGAAATAAATGGGTTTTTCCCTTATGAGTATTTTTCATGCTAACTACTTGATAAATTCTTAAAGACTTTATCCTATTATTGAATTATATATATGTGTGTGTGTATTGTCATCATCACCATCATCATTTATCATCTGTTTTCCATGCTAGCATATATATATACATATATATATATATATACACACACACACTTTCCTTTCCTACTATAGGCACAAGGACTGAAATGTTGGGGAAAGGAAGAGTCAATTACATCGACCCCATTGTTTCAATAGTACTTATTTTACCGACCCTGAAAGAATAAAAGGTAAAGGTGGCCTCAGTGAAATTTGAACTCAGAACATAGGGGCAGATGAAATACCATTAAGCATTTCAGCCAGTGTGCTAATGATTCTGCAACTCAGCACCATATATATATATATATATATATATATATATAGTGAGAATTTACAAAAGAGCAAAAGATGAAGATGGGTGTGTAAACTACAAACAGATGTATTAGTTTAACGCTCAGGAAGTGAGAAAGTCTTTTACGTTTTAAGCCTATGCTCTTCGCTAGAAAGGAATGCAGAAATAAACAGAGGTGTATATGTATATATACATACACACACTCACACATATATGTATACATATATACATACAGGGTAGATATACATATATATAGAGAGAGAGAAAGAGAGAGATGCACATCTAGAAACACATGTACAAAATAGTATTCGCATACATATGCTTTCATTATAAACCGTTTCCAATAATTTTCTTTCAGCAAATTCATAAAGTCCTGGCAGGGAGAAGAAATTATTTTCCAATAAATTCAGAAAAATATCCCCCTGTGTAATTCAAATTTCATTTCAAGGCAATTCCTTACAAAAATTAATTTAACAATGATTTCAACCACCCACCACCTTACCCAATCGTAGCCCAACACCTGATTTCTGTTTTCTCAATACAACATTAAACAAAATTAAACGTTTTATTCACATGCGCAGGCAGAACTTTTACTTCTTTCTTTTTATTTTCATTTCAATTTCTTTTCTCTTTTTTATTTCTTTTTCTTTTTGCTTGCCCCAGAAGTCATAACATAGCGAAATTCTTGAAGGGAAGGGACTATTCAATAAAGTATTTCTATTATATTTCTTTTTTCTAAAATTTCTTCAAGAATTCAAAATTAAAGAGCATATTTTTCAAAACTTCATAAAAAAAAACAAAAGATTTGTTTGGTCTTTTTTTTTTTAAATTTTATTCCTGTTGCTGAAAAAATGGTACAGAAAAAATCGGGAGAGACAAAGAGTAATATATTTACTTAAAGGAAGAATAAGAACAAACTTAATTTCTAAATTCAATTTCATTTCAGCAATGTATTTCAAATGCCAAAGCAAGAATTTAAGTGTGAATGTGTTTTTTTTCAAACATCATAAACTTGTTTTTTTATGGACATAAAAAATTACAAATCACATAAAAAGAAAATATAGATATATAGTATTAATAAATAAATAAATATATATATATATATATACAGATATATATATACACACATACACACACGCATACATACACATATATATATACATATCTATCTATATGAATATATATATACACACACACACATATACATGCATATATATATATATATATATATATATATATACATATATATAAACTTATATGAACATATATACATACAAATATATATACACATACATACATACACATATATATCTATATAAACACAATCATATATATATATATATATATATATATATATATAAGGAGAAATGTATGTGAAATGTACATACACACACATACACACCCATATATATATGAATATATTTAATAGAGATGGTTTTGGATTTGATTTTTGGGCTGGGAGAGAGGTGGCAATAACAGAATATTGAAGACAGAATATATATCTTAAAGGTAATTCCTAATTCCAATATTCACTATTGGAAATCAATAATACTGAACCATTGTAACACACACACACATACACACACACACACGCGCATGCACACACACATATATAT
Source organism: Octopus bimaculoides (assembly GCF_001194135.2). Classification (NCBI taxonomy): domain Eukaryota; kingdom Metazoa; phylum Mollusca; class Cephalopoda; order Octopoda; family Octopodidae; genus Octopus; species Octopus bimaculoides. The sequence goes on along the minus strand of NC_068993.1, from coordinate 38,377,445 downwards.
TGTTTTATACAAACAAAAAAAATCTATAATTCTAAAGTTGTTATTAAAGTAATAATGTCTTAATTAGATATTCATACTGGTTATAAAAACAAAAAAATATGAACTTAAAAAGATTCCATTTATTCAAAAGAGATTGAAAATAATAAGAGAGAATGCCTGGGTATCAATTTTTTTTATTTTCTTTCATGTCACATAACTTTTTTTTTTGTTATTGACATATTTTGCTTTGTTTAAAAAAAAAATTATTTCTTTTTATTCTTTTCAAATCCTAGGTTAAGCAAAAATAAATTTAATTTACAAATCTATAATTCTAAGATACATTTTTGGTAGTACGCTTAATTATGTATATACATGCATGTATGTCTGTGTGGGTGTTTGTATGTGTGTTTATAATTGTGTCTATAAGTGCACATGTTTGTATGTATGTGCATGTAACTTTGACAGGGATTACAAAATGGGCAGGAAAAATAAAATTTTGTGAGAAAGTAAATAAAGATTGGAATATGACTTTCAGTTTATGGAATTATTTCTCAAGTTACTTCAATTAAAACAATAGCCATTATTTAATTGTTTTTAGAAAGACAGCTAGCTGGCAGATTCATTAGCTCACTGGGTGAAATGATTAGTGATATACATCCATCTTCACGTTCTGTGTTCAAATTCCACCGAGGTTGACTTTGCCTTTCATCTTTCAGGGTCGATAAATCAAGTACCAGTGAAACACTGGAGTCGAAGTGATCGACTATTCCCCTTCCCTCCTTTCTACTATAAACACAAAGTCTGAAATTTTGGGAGAGGGGGCTAGTTGATCACATTAACCCCAGTATTTGACCAGTGCTTATTTGATCAAACCCAGAAGGATGAAAGGTAAAATCAGCTTCAGTGGAATTCAAACTCGGGCAGGATGTAAAGACTGATGAAATGCTATGAAGAAATTTGGCCCCATATACTAATGATTCCGCCAGCTCACCGCCTTAATAATAATAACAATAATAATGGTTTCAAATTTTGGCACAAGACCAGCAAGATCAAGGGAGGGTGTAAGTGGATTATATCAACCTAGTGTTCAACAGATACTTATTTTATCGAACCCAATAGGATGAAAGGCAAAGTCAACCTTGGCAGGATTTGAACTCACGATATAAAGATGGACAAAATGCTGCAAAGGATTTTGCCTGGTGTGCTAACAGTTCCGTCAGCAACTCACCAATAAAAATAATAATAATCCTTTCTACTATAGGCACAAGGCCTGAAATTTGGGGGAGGAGCTAGTCGATCTCATCGACCCCAGTGCATAACTGGTACTTATTTAACCAACCCCGAAAGGCAAAGTTGACTTTGGTGGAATTTGAACTTGCAACATAGCGGCAGACAAAATACCACTAAGCATTTCACCCAGCGTGCTAATGATTCTGCCAGCTCGCTGCCTTTAATAATAATAATAATAATAATAATAATAATAATAATAATAATAATGTTTTCTACTCTAGGTACAAGGCCCGAAGTTTTGGGGGAGGGGGCCAGTCGATTAGATCTACCTCAGGATGCAACTGCTACTTAATTTATCAACCCCAAAAAGATGAAAGGCAAAGTTGACCTAATAATAGTAATTTTCAGGAAGGGGTAAATTGATCCCATTGACATGCATTACTCAACTGGTACTTTATTTCATCAACCCCCAAAGTATGTCAGTCAAGACCTTGGTAGAATTTGAACTTAGAACCAAAGAGCCAGAAGAAATGCTGCAAATGATTTTGTCGAATACACTAATGACTCTGCCATCTCAATGCCTTAAAAATCATAATAATTATTATATTTACTATAGACAGAAAGATGGAAATTTTGTGGGGAGGGGCTAGTCAATTACATCGATTTCAGTGCTCAACTGGTTCCTCTTACTGGCCCTGAAAGAATGAGTGATAAAGCTGACTTTGACAGAATTTGAACTCAGAACATAAAGAGCTGGAAGAAGTGCTGCTAAGCATTTTGTCCAATGTACTAATAATTCTGCCAGCTCACTGCCTTAAGAATCAATTTTGGCAGAAGCTTAAGAATTTTAAGGGAGAAGTAAGTTGATTACATTGACCCCCAGTGTCTAGCTGGTACATCAACCCTGAAAAGATGAAAAATAAAGTTGATTCAAGTGAGAATTGAACTCAGGACATAAAGACCTAGAAGATACCACAACACATATTTTTATGACACTCTGATTCTATCAATCCACTGTTTGTGAAAGATGAAGTGGTCCTCAGCCAGGATTTGAACTCTGAATGTAAAGCAGCATAACACATATCACAAGGCATTCTAACCATTGTCCCACTCCACCACACTCGTCTCTAATTTAGACACAAAGCCTGAAATTTTGAGGGGATGGGCTAGTTGAACACATCAACTCCACTACCAGATTGCTACTTATTTTATTGACCTGGGATAGATGAAAGGCAAAGGTCAAGGGATCATGCTTCTAAAATAGTTTTAAAAAATAAGGTAAAGTTATCTTCTTGAATCACACAGACTCATAGGGGCCAGTTTCCTGGTTTCATGGTGTAAATATTCACCATCTGGATAGGATGCCAGTCCATTGCAGGATAACTCACTTTTGCTGGCTGAGTAGACTGGGACAATGTGATATGAAGTGTTTTGCTCAAGAACACAATGCTTCACCTGGTCCAAGAATCCAAACCACAATCTTACGATCATGGGACCAAAACCCTAAAGCACTAAACCTTTAAATGGCACCCATTAAATGGTAACTCTCTCCTTCCTTCTCTTCCCTCTCTCTTTCTACCACCTCTCACTCTCCTCCTCCCCTTCATTTCTCTCAGATTTCTACACTATCCTATATATATATATATATACACACACACACACACACACACATATATATATATATATATATGTATATGTATATATATATATATATATCTATATCCTTCTGCTTAGGTCTACATTTTTGAAGTACATCTTTCTTGTTTCTCCAAGGCTGAGGTGCCCCAATCTCACTTTCTATGTGTTTATGAGTTAACATGTGTGTGTATGTGTGTGTTGAACTTCAAATTAATTTTTGGAGAGTTTACAAATGGCAAATATTTTCACTACGATATTTTGCAAAATCAAAATAGCAAATATAAAAAAAATGTTTAAATTTGAAAGACAAACATGTATTGTCTCATTAAGCAG
>NC_068993.1:38370745-38374090 GCF_001194135.2 Octopus bimaculoides | reverse complement strand
GTATATCGCCCAACATATTTGTGTAATTGCATGCTTATATATATATATATATATATATATGAATATATAGTTTTAGAGAAAAGAACCAAAGTTCATGAACTCATCCATGAAAATCCACAGTCACATATAGAAAAATTAATAAGTAAATGCACGATAAATAAGTATAATGTAATACAAAGTAAAAATCATAAAATAATGATGATAAAACGACTGTATATATGTGTGTGTGTGCGTGTGTATGTATATAAGTATGTTTTATGTATATATGTGTTTTCTATGTATATATTTAGCATGGCTAAATAATGTAAAAATGAGCCTGCATATATATAAATATATGTCTATATATACATATAGTTATATCTTTATATGTATATACACACACACACACATAAATATATATGTATTATATATAGCTACATCATATGAGTGTGTGTTTGTGTGTGTGTGTGTGTGTGTGTGTGGTAGTGCATATCTATTGTGGCTGTTACAATTGACTTCACGATGCTACGCTAAATGAATTATGCATGAATATGTTTACTGGACCTTTGCACGAAAGATGAAGAGGAATTACATCAACCAAGGAAGTGCCGGAATCAAACGAAATAGGGAGAAGTGCATATATACATGTGTGTGTGTATGTATGTATGTATCTATCTATATATATATGTGTGTGTGTGTATCACAAGAATGAAGTATATATACAAGTATGTATAGTGAATGCATGAGTACAAACATTATTATATTATGTGCACATATATATATATATATATATATATATATATATATATATATATATATATATCAATGTGTTAAGGTTTAATGAAGTGTAAGATAGTCAAAAGATACAATAATTAATTATCAACAACCAAAGAAAATCAACTCCATTATTTTACCATTTTCTCTTCTTACTTTACCATTATCATATCTGTTTTCTGTATTCTTTCTCTTTTGATTTTCTTTTAGTAATCTCTATACTTTCACCCTAACATTTGCCATATTGTCTTAAATATATATATATATATATATATATATATATATATGCTTCAAAACGAAGTGTAGGATGAGTATGAAGAGGTAATAAGAAAATGAGATGACAAAGGGAAAAAAAAAACAGTGATCACTCCAAACAATATGGTGTTGACTGGATGTTTGATTTTTATCACTCTCAGTATATGTTTTGGGGACAAAGCAAGCCAATGGTTGTTGTGTTCACCATCTGTTTGTATTAGATCTTCCAGTGGGAATGCCAAAGAGTACAGCATGTCATTTCTAAATTTCTGGCAGAGTGAATTGCGCCATGGTGCTGTTTTTCTCATAGATGGTGCCCAACTGACCCTACTATTCTGTGTAGTCGATAAAATCAAAATCCAAACAATATGCATGTGAGAAAATTAAAGATATAAAATGGCAACAATTTACCTATCGCAGCCTGTATATGTGCACGTGTGTATGTATATGTGCACGTGTGTATGTATGTATGTATATGTACACACACACACACACACATATATATATAGATATATATATATATATATTAAAGCTAGAAAACAGATCTAATGGATACAAATTAATTTATTAATTAATCAACATATTCACCTACAATTGTTTCAATTCACAAACATCGTATATATATGTATATATATGTGTATGTATGTGTGTGTATATGTTTGAGTTTCTGTGTTTGTCCCCCCAACATCACTTGACAACCGATGCTGGTGTGTTTACGTCCCTGTAACTTAGCGGTTTGGCAAAAGAGACCGATAGAATAAGTACTAGGCTTACAAAGAATAAGTCCTGGGGTCGATTTGCTCAACTAAATGTGGTGCTCCAGCATGACCACAGTCAAATGACTGAAACAAGTAAAAGAGTATGTTTTTATATGCTTTTTATGCATTCTTATATATATTTTTGGTTGCTCTTTTCAGTTTTTGTTCTTTATTGTATCCTTACTGTTTATGTTTTTGCTTAATTTCCCTAGTTTTTGTTTTTGGTGTTCCCCTTTTTATTATTTTTCTATTTTTCTTTTCATTTTTCTGCTTTTTATTGTTTTAATTTTTGTTATCAACTTATTTTCTTGTTTTATTATTTTTTTATTCTGATTTAAACCTAAATAATTATGTGCCCCTACTTAATTAATGAACGATAAAATTAATGACATATATTTCTGGCTAGGATTCTATCAACATCGGATCAGTATTCAAAATTAAGGGATTAAAATATTATCAATTTAGGGAATAAAATATTATCACAGAAAATTTAGTGATTTTTTTTTAAATTCTTTTTTCTGTTTTCTTGATTGTTGTTTTCTTGGGAGAGGAGGAGGAAGGGGAAGATGTTTTCTTTATTTGCTAAGTGATGTTTGTTTCTTTTTATTATCATTATTAGTTTGTCTATTTAAATCAAAGCTTTATTACCATCATTGTCATCATCATCAACATCATTCTTTTTATCATCATTAACGTTATCATTGTCAGGAACAGCACAAGTAGATGTTGTCGTCATCGTCATCATCATTGTCATTATTACTTTCATCATTATCCTTGTCATCATTCTTGTCGTCACTGTCATCATCATCATCATCATTGCTGTTCTCATCTCCCCGCTCAACATTATTATTATCATGGCCTTTGTCATCATAATGCTTGTCATCAACACCATTCCCACATTTTGTTATCACCATCAACATCTTTATTACCCTCATCTTATTTTCATCTGCTTTAGTAAATCCCACCTGACCCAGTAGTAGTAGTAGTAGTAGTAAAGGGCCATGCACTGTAATAGCTCATTGCTGCACCCACCATTTGTAGAAAGAGTAGGGAATGTAAAAAAACAGCTTCACATTAATCTATACTTCGGTACACTACAAATTTATTATCCTTAAACAAGAATGTTGTTGACAGGGAGTTCAAAGTTTTGGCTTGTTAAGCCATTGTCTGACAATGGCTTAGCTGGCGGAAACTTCAAAGTCGCTGTTAATAATAAAAAGAACACCAATAGAAGAGAATATGACCAAAGACTGCGTGTACTCCATCCCATGCAACTGTGGTAGGTTATATAAAGGTGAAACATGTCGCCCCCTCAAAATAAGGGTAGACGAACATCGCAAATTTGTGACACGAGGAGATATTGATAAATCGGGTATAGCTGATCATGTATGGAAAAATGTAGACCACCTCTCCCTGTGGGATGAAGTTAAACTAATAGACAGAGAACACCACTGGAAAATACGAAAACTAAAAGAAGCAGCACATATGTTAGGACACAACAACCTCCTAAGCAGACCGAGTGTAGATATGAGCAGCATATGGGAACCAGTATTAAGGAAGGATAGAAAAATATTGATTT
>NC_068993.1:38357448-38367265 GCF_001194135.2 Octopus bimaculoides | reverse complement strand
CGAACAGGTAAGGCCCCTCGGTAACACTGCCATGCCAGAGACTTCTGAAAATTATCCAGGGTCTTTGGCCCGAATGTACGTCGGAATAGACTGGCCAGCTGACTTTCGTCGAGACCTAGGGTTTCCCCTAAGGTGTCATCACATTTCGCCTCTACAAGCCCTCTATAGAAGAATGCGGTGGAACCCCCACCGCAGGCATTGCACAAGCGACGGAATAGCAGGAGTGCCTTGCACTCTATTGTGTTTAGAATACAGTGGTGTACCCCCGAAATGGCCATAGGTGCTGTATTTGCTTTTTGACTCATGTTTTTTGTGAACTCTTGTAAATGATGGTTGAAATGGATTTTACCGATTGATAGCTGCTGGGTGCTGTATTTGTCTTTCGACCCATGTGTTTCGTGAACTTTTGGACATGGTAAGTAGAAATGAATTTTACATGCTGATATCTGCTGGGTGCTTGTATTCACCTTCGACCCGTGTTTTTGTGATCTCTTGTGTATACTAAACTGATACGGACTTACCTATTCTTGTCTGCTGTTTTAAATTATAAAATATACACGAGGGAAGTATAGAACTTTATATTTTAACTCTAAATAATGTTAAATAATTTTAAAGTTTTGTCATTGATTTTTAACCAATAGACTATTTTGTTTTACCCCATTTCTTTATTTTATTTTATTTTATTTTATTTCGATCTATATTATATATTTGAATTTTTAATCGTATTAATTTTAACTTTAACTTGATTTGGAACTTTTATGAAATAATATACATGTATATTGAGTTGTACCTTGAACTCAAATTTATTCTTAATTTATTTGTATGTTATCGGTTGAAATAATATATTTGTGTATAAATTTTTATATTATACGTTCTATATTTTGCATCTTATTTCTTATATATTTCTTATTCTTTTATTTATTTTATTTGTCCTACGTTATTTTTATATCCCTTTATTCCTTATGTTTGGTGGATTATGTTGTATTTCTTATATATGATCATTGAGGGAGTGTGGTATGTTGAGTCATTAACCTAACGTTTTTATTCTATAACTAATATTTTCTCCGAATTTTTTTTCTCTGTGTTTTTCTCCTTATTCTTTCTGTTGAAGAGCGTTGCTCGAAACGTTAAAGACTTTCTCTATTCCAGAGCGTTAAACTAATACATCCTTTTGTTGTTTACACCACCTGTCCTCGTCTGTTGTTGTTTTTTTCGTAAATTCTCCCATATATATATATATATATATATATATATATATATATATATATATATGACGGGCTTCTTTCAATTTCCATCTACCAAATCCACTCACAAGGCTTTAGTCAGCCCAAGGCTATATTAGAAGACACTTGCCCAAGATGCCATGCACTGGGACTGAACCCACTACCATGTGGTTGAGAAGCAAGCTATTTACCACAGAGCCACGCCTGCACCTATATATTAGTTTTTATTTTTCAAAATATTAATTTTTATTTTTCTATTGTATTTTATCAACATTTACAACTTTTAGCGATAGCTCCGGCTGTTTTTCCTTTGTCACTCAGGTGACAACCCTCCAACCCATGGGTCTGTTTCGGGTAGTCGTTGCTGGCGTGCAAATCCTACCTCAATATCATTTAATTGCCTGGGTACTTATTTTACTGATCCCAAAACTATGAATTGTAAAGTCAACCTCAATGGAAATTTGAATTCAGATTGTAAAGACTGATGAAATGCCACCCAGCATTTTGCCCAGCATGTTAATGATTTTGCCAGCTTGCCACTTGGATTGCTACTTATCATATAGATTACTCATTTTTCATATAGTCAGTACTAAACATATGCATGTTTCCACAAGCCTTTTGTCACTAGTACACAAGACAATTTACCTACTGAACAATCCAAGTGACTCACTTCCTCCTATTCAAAATGTCTCTTAGAAACATCAATGTTAACCACAATTAATTAAAATATAGTACTCAATACATGGAATGTAGAGTTGGACTCACTGTCTCATACAGAAAACTTTTATCAAACTGCTTATTTGAGGAATTTTCTTTCAAGTGAAAAAAAAAAAAATTATTAGTAAAAGTTTTCTCTATCAAACCATAATGCATGCATTTATGTATGTCTGTCTATGTAGTCAATTAAGTATGTCTGAGGTTATAGACATGTTAATAGAATAGATTTTCTTTGAAATATTTATGTATTGAAACAAACACAAGACACAGCCTTTCATACTGAAAATAAATCCATGCATGTGTTATCTCAGTATAATTGGAGCATAGGTCTTTGTGTATGCTTCATTATGTAATAGTAAAACAGATATGTATGTGCAGTGCATGTGTGTACATGCGTGTATATATATATATATATATATATATATATATATATATATATATATATATATATATACCTATGTATATGTATATAGATGTGTGTGTGTATGTGTCTGTGTTAATGTCTGTTTTTATGGTGAGTTATAATAAAAACAATTTTACATTAAATCTGATGGCTTACTCTATATTTTTGTAGATTACAAATTTATTATCCTTAAATAAGAATGTTGTTGACAGTGACTTGGAAGTTTTGGCCAGCTAAGCCATTGTCGAACAATGGTTTAGCTGGCTGAACGCTCGAAGTCACTGTCAATACACACACTCACACATATATCTTTATTTATTCATTTTTATTTTTCTAGTATATTTTATTTACATTTATAACCTTTAGCAATAGCTCCAGCTGTTTTCTTTTTTGTTAAGATTCATTTTATTATTTTCTAGTTACATAACAAAAAGAGATTAAAAAAATATACCAGTTGACTATGAAATATGCCAGATAGGTAGGAAGGTAGGTAGGTAAGTAGGTAGATATGTAGGTATGTAGGTAGGTAAGTTGGTATATCATCATCATTTTAACATTTACTTATCCATGCTTTCAAGGGTCAAACAATTTCTTGAGATGGATTTTCTATATGGTCAGATGCTCTTCCTGTTGTCAGTCCTCACTTGTTTTCAAGTAAGATAATATTTCCCCATGGCTAGACATGTGGAGGGACGTAACTTAGTGGTTAGAGTGTTGAACTCATGATCATAAGATTGTGATTTCGATCCCTGGACAGGGCAATGCATTGTTTTTGAGCAAAACACTTCATGTTTCATTGTTCCAGTCCACTCAGCTGGCAAAAGTGAGTAATTTTGTGCCAGACCTGCATCCCGTCCATGTGGGGAAATTTATGTGCCAAGGAAATTGGGAAACCAGCCCTTGTGAGTCAGGAGGCAGGTTGGTGAATAATTGATCCAATAGAAAATATGATTGTTTTGTTTAAGGTTTATTTTGTCTTGTAGCATGACTTAGATGGAAGGAAGCTGAGGCAGAATTTCTACAGCTGGATGCACTTCCTGTCATCAACCTTCATCTGTTTTTGAATTTAGGAAATTGATTTCTTCTCAAGGAACTTAAAAGCGCAGAACCTGAGGGTAATTTGTTGACATGAAATATCCAGGAATATCACTAGTTGCTACCCAACCAAAAACGGTGGCATCACTGATTGCTACTGAATGTAACCATGCACTTAGTAACCATAGCCTGGTGCACTTTTGTAAGCTTTCTTACAAACACTCCTCCACTTTTCATAAGGCAGAGATATGTCACCTTTCTCTTCATGTTTTGAGAATTACTCAAGCAAAGAGGTGCATGTCTTGGTAACACACTACTACCATGCTGCCTGCTTTGTATTCATTTTATATTCAATAATGTTAATAAACCTATTTCAACTGCCGTTAATACCATTTACAATATATTGCATACTTTCATTTGGTACAATATGTAAGTGAATGCGAGTGTTGATGTTGTTGTAGCAGCGGTTTCTAATATCATTACAAATGTTTACATCACTAATAAGTCTTTTGTGTCAAAAATGCTCTTGTTTATTCTTCTTAGGAAATGCCAATGTTTTATTGTGTGATTAAACAGGTTTTCCTTTTTTCATTTTATATTCTTGTTTGTTTTTTTGGTGTCTCTTTTATATTTACTTGAGCTTTTTTACTGGGTGTCATCTCTCAAGCTTGTGGTAACCCCTTTCAGTATGAATGTCACACATACACACACAAGTCAGTGCTTAAAATGTCTGAAAAAAAAAAAACTAACCTATTTCCTCCTCTCTCTCCATATGGAGAAACAAATCCAGAAATATTTCAAAAAGATTCTTTGAAAAAAAAAAAAAAAATTTAAACATAAATGCTTTTTCCTCTTCAATTAATCTTGTTAAAACCAAATTCTACAAAGCAACAAGTCTCACATTTTCCCCCATATCAAATACAACAGCAACAACAACATAACAGTAATATGATTTAGAAACAAGGTCAGCCATTTTGAAGGTACTTGGCTGGTACTCTATTTTATCGACCCCACCCTCGATGGATGAAAGGCAAATTTGACCTCAGTGGGAAATGATGATGGAGGTGGAGGTGGTGGTGGCGGCAGCAGCAGCGGCAACAGCAGCGGCAGTGGTGGCGCTGGTGCATGGGAGGAGGAGGAGGAGGATTTCTTTTTACCCTATCATTTTTGCCACAGTCAACCACCTTTTGACACCTTTTTACAAAGCAAAGAACACTTCCCTCTCTGCCTTCTCTTTTTCTTTTGTTTCTTCAGTAATAACAACAATAATAATAATGATAATAACAATAACAATAATAATAATAATAATATTACAATAACCATCATCATCATCCATTTGGTCCCCACTGGTATCATCCCTCTTACCATTATCATCACTATCATAATTGACAGCAGCAGTAGTAGCAGCAGCAGCAACATTGTCCTCACCTTTGAATACGGTTGGTGTGGGTTATGTATGTCCAAAAGACATTGACACTTAAACAGCTGTTTCTAGTTTGTAATTGTATTTTCAGAGACACAACAATAATTTTCCGTGGAACCATTTTAATTAAGCTTGTCTTTCTAAGAGACAAACAAAATTAAATGAAATAAAATTCATTAACAGGAATCTAATTTAAATGGTAATGAAGTGTAGATTATAATTTCAAGTTTCATTAAAGAAAATCAGGTCCTTAAGTATAACACTTCATGCTGTCCCCTAATACATAAACATATGGCTGTGTGGTAAGAAGCTTGCTTCCCAACCATATGGTTCCTGGTTCAGTTCCACTGCATGGTACATAGGCCAAGTGTTTCCTACTATAGCCTCAGTGTTATGAATGGATTAGGTGAAAAGAAACTGAAAGAGATTATCATGTGGATTTATATATATATATATATATATATATATATATATATTATTCTTTTACTTGTTTCACTCATTTGACTGTGGCCATGCTGGAGCACTGTCTTTAGTTGAACAAATCGACCCCAGAACTTATTCTTTGTAATCCTAGTACTTATTCTAGCAGTTATTCTAAGACATACACAACAGTGCCCAGCATATTTTGTATGTGAACCTACTTATGGATATTGAAAACAGAGATGCAAATAGTCATGCACAATGCAATAATTATTCCATTATTACTAGAAGGTGATTAGCAGCAAACTGACAGGATCATTTGCATGCTGGGTAAAATGTTTCCGACAATTCATCTATCCTTACATTCTGAGTTCAAATTCTACTGAGGTCAACTTTACAGTTCATCCTTTCAGGGTCGATAAAATAAGGAGCAGTTGAGTATTGGGGTTGATGTAACCAATTTAACACACCTGTGCCCTCGAAATTACTGGCCTTGTGCCAAAAATCTGAAACCGTTATTAATAAAAGGTGGTGAACTGATAGAATTGTTAACTTATCAGACAAACTGTTAGCGGTATTTCTTCCAGCTCTTTATATCATGAGTTCAAATCCTGCCAAGCTTGAGTTTGCCTTTCATCCTTTCAGAGCTGCTGAAACAAGAATCAGTTGAGCACATTGTTGATGCAATCAACCTAATGTTATTTTTCGGTGTAGAAATCGAAATTTCAGGCCAAAATTTAGAGTAAAAAAAGGTGGATTTACTTATACATCAAGATGACTATGGAGGACCAAAATTTCCATGTGAAATGCAACAGGATTTAGAATGATATCAGTTATAGTTGTTTGCTGTCAACTTAATGTGACAGTCCCCTGAAGGGAATAATATTACTGTTGGTTAGACCTAGGAAGCTGCACCGCTTCCTGTTGGCCTTGACACATTTCTTGTGTCCTTATGTTTACAAGGGGGAGACAAGCACTTCCACCCAGCTAAGCCTGCATCCAGAGACATGTTTCTGAGTCTTTGCTCGTCATATTGTTCCCTTCAGGGGACTGTCACGTTAAGTTGACAGCATACAACTACTTCATCGTATCACGACTGCATAAATCTCTGAGAGATTTAGAAATGTATTATTTCTAGATATCAGTTATACTGGAAAATACAGGATGGGAGAATGAAGAGAGGGGAGGAGAAGAATGAGGGAAAGAGGAAGAAGAGGAAAAATAAGAAAGGAGGAGGAAGAAGAGGAGGAGGAGAGATAGAGGAGGAGGTCATCAATAACAACAGTGGTGATGATGATAAAAAAGATGATGACGATGGTAGCATGGATGATGATGGTGATGGCGATGACAAAAACAAGAACAACAGTAAGAATGATGATTGGGCAGAAGAAGAAGTTGTGTGTGATGAAGCTATTCCTCTTATCATCATTGGTAGCAATGGTGGTGGTGGTATAAAATATCAATGTTTTCAGTGATGGTGATGATGATGATGATGACGGCGATGATAACACCTAACTCCATATTTATATATCTCATGAAGCATAACTGCATGAGTGAAGATCATCCTGATTTATCTGTATAAAGTGTGAAATATTGTGGCTGCTTATTGATTGAAACCATTTATCTTTGTCTATCAATATGTCAGCCACGTGTCTTAGTCATTTGGTTTGGCTCGCTTCACATCTGCAGTTTTCATTTATATAGACATATATATATATATGTGTGTGTGTGTGTGTGTGTGTGTATACATGTAGACACGTATACACACATATATAAATATATATATGTATAAGCATGTATGTATCTATATACATATATATGTGTGTGTGTGTGTGTGTACATGTAGACATGTATACACACATATAAATACATATATGTATATGCATATATGTATCTATATACATATATATATGTGTGTGTGTACATGTAGACATGTATACACACATATATAAATACATATATGTATATGCATATATGTACCTATATATATATATGTTTGTGTGTGTATACATAAACACATATATATGTGCATCTGTGTGTGTGTATTAGTATGCATTATATATATATGTATGTATATATGTATGTATTCATGTATGTACGTATACACACACACACACACACACACACACACACACACACATATATAGGTGGGATATTTGAGTGTGTAGATACAAATCTATATCTTTGAGTTTAACTCTCTTTTTCTCCTCCCACTCTCTCTCTCACGATATATGTGTGTGTGTGAGAGGGAGTGTATTTATAAATATATATATATATTTATAAATATATATATATATATACACACACGCACGCATATATGCATTCATACCTATACACGCACTCACACCACACACATGGTGATGCACTGATGCATGTAGACGCATAACAAATACAGACATCCTGCACCCTAGCCTTTATCTGGAAATATTCACGGTTATTTAATTTAATCCCTTTCTTTTCCCTTTCTTCTATCTACTCAGCCTCCATTACATCCTACTCCTATATATTTATATTATTATTATTATTATTATTATTATTATTATATTATTATTTGTAGACATGACTTAATCTTTCAGACATAATTCTAAACCTTTACTTATTTAATTCTTTACTTATGGCTTTTATCAAAGACAAAATATGAACAATAGTTCTTAACCAAAACGTATGATATATATTATTCTGCAAAGAAGGAGAAGAATATGATTAAGACCATTCTTTTTTTTTTTTCCTTTTCTTTTTTGTCTGTCTGTTTGCAGATTGTTTGTTTGTTGCAAAGCACAATTATAAACCTTGCGGTAAATTTATTCCATTTCAAAAAACATCTTTTATATTTTGATATTTATTTTTGGTTTTGATTTATTTTGGAATTGATAAGCTTACAGAATTATTGAAACACCAGGAAAAAAATGTCTTGTGATAATTCTTCTGTATCTTTTATCTTTTTTTTTAACTTGTTTCAGTTATTAGACTGTGGCCATGCTGGGGCACAACGATTTTCTATTATCTTTCAATATTTTGTCTTATTTTGGCCTTTGAATTATTTATTCATTCAAATAATTTTATCTTTCATTTTTTACTTATTCCAGTCATTAGACTAAGGCCACACTGGAGCATCACCTTGAAGAATTTTAGTCAAACAAATCAACCCCAGTATATATTTTTTACGCCTAGTACTTGTTCTATTACTATTTTCTGCCAAATTATTAAGTTACAGGAACATAAACACACCAAGGCTGATTGCCAGGGAGCGGTGTGGGGAACAAATACAGATTCAAATACACACATGCACACATGCATGCACACACATACAGACACACACACACACATATGTACATATATATTTATACACACAACAGGCTTCTTTCAGTTTCTGTGTATCAAAACCACTCACAAGGCTTTGTACACTTGCCCAAGGTGCCACACAGTAGGACTGAACTCAGAACCCTGTAGTTGGGAAGCAAACTTCTTGCCACATTTTTTTTTCTATTTTGTTCTATTATCAATTTCATGGCTGTGTGGTTAAGAAATTTACTTTGCAACCATCTGATTTCAAGTTCAGCCCCACTGCATGACACTTTGGTATCTTCCACTGTAGTTTAGTTTGGCTATCTTCCTTGATGCTTCAGTGATTTCACACAAGCACACCGTCCATCACAGTCCCCCATGCATGTTTTTAATTCACCAACGTTTGCCATTCCACTGTCCTGAAGCATGTTGTCCACACAGGTTAGACATTTTTCCCCTGTCCATTCTTCTTTCAACTGACCGCCATATGACCATTTGACTCACAGGTTCTTCTGGGTGCCTGATGCAATGACCAGCAATACTCATTTTTCTCCATTGGATCTTCTTGGTCACTTTGCATAGATTTTGATATAGCTCTGTGAGAAAATCTAGCAGACAGAAACTAAAAGAGGATAGCACAAATCAGACAAAATTGGTAAGGCAGAATTTTGTACCACTGGAAACTGGATACTCTTCTAATCACCAACCCTCACCCTTGCCAGGCAAGGCAACATTTTACCCCAAGTTAAGACAGGTTTGCAAAGGAGACTACAAACAAATGATGCTGATTGTATGACAGTCATGTGAAGGTGCATGGTTCAATGGTTAGAGCACCAAGCTCACAATCATGAGGTAGTGAGTTTGATTCCCAGACTGGACTACGTGTTGTGCCCTTGAGCAAGACACTTTATTTCACGTTGCTCCAGTTTACTCAGCTGTAGAAATGAGTTGCGACTTCATGGTGTCAAGATGTATCGGCCTTTGCCTTTCCCTTGGATAACAACAGTGGCATGGAGAAGGGAGGCTAGTATGCATGGGTGACTGCTGGTCTTCCATAAACAACCTTGCCCAGACTTGTGTGAATATATATTTGTATATTATTTCATTATTTTGATTTGACCATTTACTTTTTTTATTAGCTATATACTTTTTTGTTATATAACTAAATTAAATGTCCTTACCAAGTCTCGCCAAACTATTTGCTTTTCTTTTCAATTCTGCTTTAATCTTTCAATCTAACTATCTATTTATCTATCTGTCTGTCTTTCTGTCTGCCTGTCTGCCTGCCTCTCTTTCTCTCTCTCTCTCTCT
>NC_068993.1:38356290-38357269 GCF_001194135.2 Octopus bimaculoides | reverse complement strand
CCACACCTTGACTCGAACGGTTATAGTCGAACGAATCAACCCCAGGACTTATTTTTTAAGCCCAGTACTTATTTTATCGATATCTTTCGCCAAACTGCTAAGTTACAGGGACATAAACACACCAGCATTAGTTATCAAGCGATAGCAGAGGAACAAACACAAACACATACACACACACATAAATACATATGTCCATACACACACACACACACACACACACACACACACACACACATATATATATATATATATATATATATATGATGATGATGATATATATATATATATATATATATAAATGGGCTTCTTTCAGTTTCCGTCTACCAAATTCACTGATCAGCCCAAAGCTATAGTAGAAGACGTTTGCCCAAGGTGCCATATAGTGGGACTGAACATGGAACCATGTGGTTGGGAAGCTAACTTTTTGCCATATAACCATAAATGTATATACTAAGTGTCCCAAAAAGAACGTCTACATGCATTGAATGATTATAAAGAGTCAGTGTTTATTAAAATACATTTCATTTTACAAAATTTAATAAAAACAGATAGTAATTTCAAACTGACGACTGTTCTGGTCCAGGCACTGCAGATAACATGATGTCATAGAATCACAAACATCAAGAAATATACATTATTTACATTATTTACATCTGACAGATATTTGTCCTCATCTTGTTTGTTGTTAACACAACATTTCAACTGATATACCTTCCAGCCTTCTTCAGGTGTCTTGGGGAAATTTCGAACCAGGGTTCTCATTCCTAAGGTATTGTTCAAAGATTGGGATGACTCACCTTGTTATTTTTAATAGATTAGAACTCTAAAAAGAAATGGAAATTGAGTTATCATTTGTTAAAGTATGTGTATATCTTGGAGGGACATCTTGTATATATATATAAATTATTTTATAATTATATACATAATTATTACAAGGGGTCAGCTTAAAGCATTGCCACACGCTGCTAAAAATAGACAT
>NC_068993.1:38353803-38355296 GCF_001194135.2 Octopus bimaculoides | reverse complement strand
ATATATATATATATATATATATATATATATAAATAAAGATACATATGAATACATGTATATATATGTGTGTGTGTATGTATGTATGTATTTATGTATGTATGTATGTATGTGTGTATGTATTATTGATAACATCTTATTATGGATTAAAACAAATTGATAACACTTTCAGTCCTAGCAATAGATACGTATTTGAGATAATTATTGATGATTAATATAAACAGTTACATGCCTAAGCCTCTGAGATAAATAAGCAGAATAATTAGCGTTTTCCTGTATATTACCTCATCATTCACATTTTAATAATTTCCACAATATTTTAATTGGTGGGGCATGTTTACATTTTTGGTATTTTTTTTATTTTTTGATTGCGGATTTGTAAGCGTATAGGCATTGCCCAGAAACGTCTTTTATGAATTTCTGCAACTAATGGGAGCAAGATTTCCTCAAAATAGATCTTTGGCCTAAATACATACATAGCGACATACATACATATATACATATATGTACATAAATTGTTATAGATGTAGTTATATGTGTGTGTGCATTTATATGTATATATATTCATATATAAGTATACACACACACACATATATAAATATGTACACACACATACCTATGTATATATATATATATATATATATATATATATATGCTTATACATATATATAAATATGGGTGTGGCTATGTGGTAAAAAGTTTGCTTCAAAACCACATAGTTTTGTGTTCAGTCCTAATGTGTGTTACTTTAGGCAAGTGTCTTCTACTATAACCTCAGGTCAACCAGAGCCTTTTATCCACCCTGCTGGGTGATTGGTGTTTGGAAGGGCATACAGCCGTAAAAACTATACCAAAACAGACACAGAAGTCTGGTGCAGCTATCCAGCTGCTGTAAAGCTGCCCAACCCATGCCAGCACCATGATGATGATGATTAGATATATATACATATATACATACATATATATATATGTATGTATGTATGTATGTATATTTAGTTTTTGAATTTGGTTTGCAAGATTCTTTATGCGAGTTTGTGTGTTGAAATATATTCTGTTGTGTCTGGGAGAGTCATTCTCTTTTAGTGTCTTGTAATTTAACACACTCACTGATAAAATTTCCACTCATTTCCTTCTTTATTTTTCTAAAATTTTCGTTATGTCTTGCAACTTTTTCAATAGTTGTATATTTACATATATACGAGTGAGATCGTTGCCAGTGCCGCTGGACTGGCTCTTGTGCAGGTGGCACGTAAAATACACCATTTTGCGCATGGCTGTTGCCAGTACCAACGGACTGGCCTTCGTGCCGGTGGCACATAAAAGCACCCACTACACTCTTGGAGTGGTTGGCATTAGGAAGGGCATCCAGCTGTAGAAACTTTGCCAAATTAAATTGGAGCCTGGTGTAGCCATCTGGTTCACCAGTCCTCAGTCAAACTGTCCAACCCATGCTAGCATGGAAAGCGGACGTTAAACGATGATGATATATATATATA
>NC_068993.1:38351644-38353136 GCF_001194135.2 Octopus bimaculoides | reverse complement strand
ATATTACGTAACAAAGAACAATAACATTATTTATATATATATATATATATATATATATATATATATATACATATATATATATGTCTGTGTGTGTGTATGTATGTATGTATACAGAAACATACGTATATAGGCACAGTGTCTTCCACTATCGCTCCAGGATGACTAAAGTCTTGTGAATGGATTTGGCAGACAGAAACTGAAAGAAACCTACTGTTTGTAGTTGTGTGTGTGTGTGTGTGTGTGTGTGTCTATGTATGTCCCCCATGACTGCTTGACAACCAATGTTGGCGTGTTTACATCCCTCTAACTTAACAGTTCAGCAAAAGTGCCCAATAGAATAAGTACCAGGTTTAAAAGTACTGGAGGTATCGATTCTTTACACTAAAAATTTAAAGAAGTGCCCCAGTATGGCCGTAGTCTAATGACTGAAACAGATAAAAGATAAACATTGAATGGCTCTGAGGGTCCAATAGAGTAAAATAGGAATTAAGGGGGTCCATAGGCAAAAAATGGTTGAGAACCATTGATTTAGACAAAATGGCAGAGCTTATGACCATTGCAGGCCCTGCAAGAACAGTACATTTGATTCTCTTAACGTTCTGTTTAAACATTTGCAGATTAACATCTGCAGAAAAGACCTGAACAGGAAAAAGTTGCCTGAGGGATCACTGCTCGGGGAGAAAAGACTAGGTATAGGAGTTAGTGCAGGGCTGGGAGGGGATGGCTGATGCAACAAGGGTGATGAGAGGTGATGAGAGAAGAATGGGTCAGGGTGCCTGGGTGATGGATGTATGAGACCAGTCAGCTCCAGGGAAAATAGTCTAAGAACACAACAGTTTGATCCCCTAGGAGTTGGCCCTTAGTATAAAACTGTTAGTATTTGGAAAAGGTCTGCAGTCTGAGGGTCATCACTGTACATTCCATCATCTCCTGTCCTTCTTCCAGTCTTTAGAGACCCCTACAACTTAAGTCATAGGTAAAATATGGACTTCTTTAAGAGAAAAAAAATCTATAAATTTGTTGATCTATTCAGCCCATATTAACATAAAAAAGATATAAAAATATACAAGACAATAATAACAACAGCAATAACAAAAATAAACATTTAATTAATATGCTAAAGGATAGAGAAGGATAGTTGACAAATATTTGTGTGTCTTAGATAATTTTAATTATAGCTGTCGGTTACAATATGTGTATTAAAACAGAAAAATAAAAAATAAATAAATACATAACTTGAGAAAAAATTAAACTAACAAAAAAATATTAAATAAATTCCAAAAATTAGATTGAATCTTTAGATAGAAGAAGAAAATGAAATAAAAAAAAAATTATTTATCTAGCATATTTTCTAATTACTGAAGAATTTTTAGAGTATAATGAAGAATATGAAAATTCAAAGAAGCAACAGTGTTTTGATAGACTCTATATGACACAAGATGTAACAGCATTTAATACATAAAAGGTCTTTTGTTTGATAGAGTTTCATTTA
>NC_068993.1:38346295-38351156 GCF_001194135.2 Octopus bimaculoides | reverse complement strand
ATATATATATATATATATATATATATATATATATATATATATATATACAGGTGAAAGTGTATGGCTCAGAGGTTGTGAGTTCAATTCCCAGACCAGGTTGTGTGTCGTGTTCTTGAGCAACACACTTTATTTCACATTGCTCCAGTTCACTCAGCTGTAGAAATGTAGAGTTGGACAACATCAGTGGTGCTTGAGAGGGGAGCCTGGTATGCATGGAAATTTCACAAAAAACCTTGCCCAGACTTATACATTAGAGGAGAACTTTCTAGATACAATTCCATAGTTATTCATATCTGAAGGGAGTCTTTATCTTTTTATATATGTATGTGTATATCACCATTGTCATCAATTGACATTCATGCTTTATGCTGGTATGGCTTGGACAATCGTGCTGCTACTACATAAGTCTCTCTGAGAGATATAAAAATGCAATATTTCTAATTTTGTAGATCAGTGAATTTATTTCACTTGAAATTCTACAAGTTTTCAAGTGCAAATAAGCATCAACAGCTAGCAAGCCAAGCTACTCTAGACGGATGAAGAGCAATGACTCTGAAACTAGTCTCTGGATGCTGGCTTTGCTGGGTGGAGGTGTTTATGTCCTCTGTTTAAAAACTTAAGGACACAAAACGCTTGTGTAACATAGTCAACTGGAAACGATGCTTCCTGGGGCTAAATAGCAGTAGAATTCTTCCCTTCCCTGGGACTGCTACATTAAGTTGGCAACAAACCATCACTTTACATACAGCTGTATCAACATTATCAACCCACTGCCACTCCATATTTGTCACACAACTTTGTTCTCCTCTTCCCTGATATCAGCCACACTCACTATGCCACCACATTTCACCTTACACTAATACTCTTGCACCCTTCTCATTTTATCAAATAAGAGCCCAACTGAGTAAAATAAATGAGTTGACTGGCAATACCAGGAAAGTGCCCCCCCCCCCACTAGGAGGCGCATTATAGATTTTTATTGAAATCCAATTAGCCTATAATTCAACTAGATGTTAGTTTAACATGCATGCAAAGTTTCGTCAAGATTAGTTTACTGGTGTAGGTAGCAAGACAGTTACAGACAGGCAGATTGCCATTTATGTATAAGAGCTATGTTCAGTCTTATTTCAAGATAGCTTGCCTATAGAGAAAGAATTGGTTTCTAACCTAGATCCAAGGCTCCTTCATCGGAATTTCAACATCAACAACATGATATTTTTGTTGTATGTATGTATGTATGAGCAGATTTGTATGTTTTATGTATGTATTCTCATGCATATACTTGCATATCTACACATGCTGCTATATATTTAAATGATAAACTTCTGGAAACTTTTACAGATTTTTACAGTTCCAGTGATGGATTGCATCTGTAGTCTTCAAATTAGCTTTCTCCTTTCTGGT
Source organism: Octopus bimaculoides (assembly GCF_001194135.2). Lineage (NCBI taxonomy): Eukaryota > Metazoa > Mollusca > Cephalopoda > Octopoda > Octopodidae > Octopus > Octopus bimaculoides. The sequence goes on along the minus strand of NC_068993.1, from coordinate 38,349,752 downwards.
TTTGAGAAGCTTAATTTCTCAAGATTGGTATTTAGGCAGTGTGCTACATATCCTATGGCCCCAATAATTACAGGTATAAACTTGAACTTGTAATGTGGATAGAGTAACTGCAGATTTCTCAATAGTTCAGCATAGGTATTCTCTTATTCACTAATCTTCATTCAGCTTTATGTTAACTTCCGCTGAGCAGCTAATTTCCACAACTGTGCACAGTTTCTCTTCTCTATCCCAAATCCTTATATCAGGTCTGTTGTGCTTACATTTTATTGAGGTCTTCACTGGGACATTCTACCAGTACTCCTTCATTATGAGTGGCTATGGCTTCTACCATACTGTGGGTTCTTGTTTCTTTGTCTTTGGGGTTATCCTTCTAATGGATTTCAGTATAGAATGTACTATCTACAACATTTTGTCTCATTGGTAAATAATATTGTGATGACATTTTCAGACAACTGCTTATGATGTGGGTGATATCTTTTATGTATGTGTAGATGTATGTGTAGATGTATGTGTAGATGTATGTGTAGATGTATGTATATGTGTGTGTATGTATGTATGTATTTATGTATGTATGTACACACACAGATAGATAGACAGACAGACACAGGCGGACAGAGACACAGTCAGGCAGTCAGATAGATAAATAGACAGATAGATAGACAGACAAATAGATACATAGCGAGAGAGGGGGAGAGAGAGAGAGAGAGAGAGAGAGAGAGAGAGAAAAAGGAGGAGAGAGAGAGAAAAAGGAGGAGAGAGAGAGAAAGGAGGAGAGAGAGAGAAAAAGGAGGAGAGAGAGAGAAAAAGGAGGAGAGAGAGAGAAAAAGGAGGAGAGAGAGAGAGAGACACACACACACACACACAAATACATATATATATACACACACAGAGAAGCATCCAGAGATTGAAGCAAGGGAATACACTACTGACTGGGTTTTGCACTTTGAGAATCTCAGAATTGAATGGAGGAATTTATATCTCAGGATGACCAAAAGAAACTTTGTTCATTTGTTCAAAGAAAAAGATTAAATTTGGTTGGAACTGCTTTCAAGAATTAAAGAATGACATCTTGTTTGCTATAATGGGGTAAAACAAACTACAAAATAAAAAGAAATTTGAAGAAACAAGGAATAAGCAAAATTTGACGAAAATTGAACACAGAATGGTCTATAAAGAATGTATTTTAATTGTATATTGCTGTATGTATAAATAAATATTCTTTCTGAGAGAATACACACACTAACACATGCACACACAAACATACACATGTGTGTGTCTCTTCGAAACGTTTAGTTTAGTATGGTGGCAGCTGATGAAGGAAATGTTCTCTATGTGGCCTGTGTGTTTTCTGTGCTCTGTTTATGTTCTGTTTTTCATTTTGTCCACGTTTTTTTGTGACGTCCTGTACCCAGATATGCATCTATATATACATGTAGATGTAGGTATGTACATATATGTATGTATATATGCATATACTCACATATTATTTGTATTATATATATATATATATATATATATACAGGGTGTGGTGAATAAATTGTCGTCTAAATTACGCAAAAATGAAAATAACACTGACATCTCATTTTAACAGATATATTTACCAAAATTACATTAAATATCTGGAAATACTAAAGTGTAAATTTATTCAATAAAATTGCTGGTGGCTTCAATCACAGCTTCCAGATGACTTCAGAATCTCCTGCAACTTTTCTGGACAGTCTCGTTGTTTAAGTTGGTGAATGCTGCCATAATCCTTGCCTTCAGTTCATCTTTGGTGTTACAAGGAGTTTTGTTGGTCTCTCACTCAGCTGCACCCCAGTTAGGTGGCCAGATGTTAGGGGTGATGTGGTTGCAGAAATTGTCTGACGGCCATGACTGGGTTCTCCTCTTATGTGGCGTGGAGCAGAATCCTGTTGTAAGACATAGATCTTCCAGCAACCACCCACTTGACAGGGCAACACAACCTCCTCCAGTTGAATCTGAGGTTGTGTGGGAAGATGAATGGAGGCATAATGTCACCATCACTAGTGATCACTCCAAACACCATGATGTTGACTGGATGTTTGATTTTTATCACTCTCAGTACATGTCCTCAGATTGACACTCAAACATTCTGAAATGTTCATATTGGAGCTTCTGGCATGAATGCCAAGCAGTACAGCATGTCGTTTCCAAATTTCTGGTAGCGTGAATTGTATCATAGTGTTGTTTTTCTCACAGACAGTACCCATCTGACCCTACTATAGTTTGTAGTCAACAAAATCAAAGACAAACAATGCACATAGCCAAAATTCAAAATATAAAATGGTGACAATTTACCTATCGCACGCTGTATGTATGTATATATATATATATATATATATATATATATATATATACATAAATATATATAAAATTAGTGTGCATTTAAACACAAAAGAGGTGACCCTTAACAGGTAACCTTACATGCTAGAAGGAGCAGTCAAAATGACCAAAACCACATTTAAGAGCAATTTCGAAGGGAATGAAAATTAAAAACTTTTACCTTGTTTTTTTACAGCCATACCGAGGTTTCGAACTTTAATTAACTAATAAAATAATTTGCTAGGCGAAGTTCTCATCAGTGGCTATGCCAAAACATTAACATATAATTTAGAGACAGAATAACATGTGTCTCATCATCATATATAATAATTTTTCAAATACACTGCGCAAGCGTGGTTTCAGTCAGCAGCAAATTAAAAAATGTTGAATTAAATTCCGAAATTACTAAAATCATATTCATAAAATATAGGGTAGCGAAATTTTAGAAATTTCACTACCAGTGGCCTAGCATCTATAAAAAGTCAATAGACAACATATTTTCCATACAAAATTAATGTACATTTAAACACAAAAGAGGCGACTCTTAACAGGCAACCTTACATGCTAGAAGGAGCAGTCAAAACGACCAAAACCACATTTAAGAGCAATTTCGAAGGGAATGAAATATAAAAACTTTTACCTTGTTTTTTTTACAGCCATAAATATATATATATGTATGTATGTATGTATGTATGTATGTATATATAGGTATAGGTGTGTGGTGAGACGTTAGCTTCCAGCCACATAGTTCCGGGTTCAGTACCATTGCATGGCACTTTGTCTTCTACTATAACTTCCGGCTGACCAAAGCCATGCAAGTAGATTTGGTAGACAGGAACTGAGAAAGCCCATTGCATGTGTATATATTCTTTTACTCCTTTATTCTTTTACTTGTTTCAGTCATTTGACTGCAGCCATGCTGGAGCACCACCTTTACTTGAACAAATCAACCCTAGGACTTATTCTTTGTAACTTATTCTATCGGTCTCTTTTGCCAAACTGCTAAGTTACAAGGATATAAACACACCAACATCAGTTGTCAATCAATGATGGGTGGGACAAACACAGACACACAAGCATATACATATATATATATATATATATATATATATAT
>NC_068993.1:38340342-38346285 GCF_001194135.2 Octopus bimaculoides | reverse complement strand
GAAACATATATATATATATATATATATATATATACACATACATACATACATGACAGGCTTCTTTCAGTTACTGTCTACCAAATCCAACCACAAGGTTTTGGTTGTCTCAAATCTATAGTGGAAGACGCTTGTCCAAGGTACCACACAATGGTACTGAACCCGGAACCATGTGGTTGGGAAGCAAGCTTTTTCCCATACAGCCATGCCTGCACCTATATATGTGTTGGTGTGTTTATATCCCTGTAACTTAGCAGGTCAGCAAAAGAGAATGATAGAATAAGAACCAGACTGATGTCAATTTGCTCTACTAAAATTCTTCAAAGCAGAGCTCCACCATGACCACAGTCAAATGACTGAAATAATATAATATATGTGTATGTGTGTGTATGTGCGTGTGTATGTATGTGTGTATGTGTATCTGTTTGCATTCATATACATATAGTTTTATATACATATATTCAAATAATTATTTTTAAGTTCGTCTTTTTTCTTTTTGTATTCTAATGTGTGTGTGTGTGTTTGTGTATATATTTGAATATATATGTATATATATATATATGTCTGTGTGTACATGCACAGTCTATACACACACACACACACTCTTACATACACACACACACACGTGATGGGCTCACATTACATATCACACAATTTTTATGTCAGCCTTAATGAATGATAGTTTGTCTTCAGTGTTTTATTTTCATGAAGAATTTAATAATGTTGCCATCCTAGAAGAATCTCTACTTTTGACATTTACACAAACGGTGACTGTGTCTTTTACATTCCTTATGTATCTCTTCATTCTCTAGAATATGTCTGCGGAAAAAGGTCAAGCAATGAGTGCGGCTGTGATGACAAATGGATGTAAGATGAAGAGTCAGGCACTTTCACTTCATTATACAAGATTCCTTGTGAAATATTTTAATTTTTCCCCTTCTTGGAGAGAGAAAAGGAAAGGGAGAGAGAGGGAGAGAAAGAGAGAGAAAGAGAGACATTGGCATTGCAACAAAGGAGAACTATTATAATTAAGAACCATTTCATATATTTAACCATTTAAATATATCATGTACATACATATACATACATAAATATACATATATATATATATATATATATATATATATATATATATATATATATATATATATATATATATATATATATGTATGTATACATACACACACACATATACATATATATTATTATGATTATTGTTATTAATAAGGCACTGAGCTGGCAGAACTGTTAACACGTCGGGCAAAATGCTTAGTGGTATTTTGTCCATCTTTACATTCTGAGTTCAAATCTCACTGAGATCGACTTTAGCTTTCATCCTTTCAGGGTCGATAAAATGTGTACTGTACTGGTTGAGTACTGGTGTAGATGTAATCAACTAACCCCTTCCCCCAAAATATCAGGTCTTGTGCCTATAACAGGAAGGATGATTATTATTATTATTATTATTATTATTATTATCCTCTCCTTCATTTTCTACAATGCTCTTACATCTATCTGGTAGACTTGCAAGACCTCTCTTCCAAAATTCATTTGTCCGTGATGAAAAATACTCCTCCAGTAATGCTCTGACTTCGTCTACAGACTTCATATTTTTCCCATCCAAATGATTTTGAAGACTGCAGAATAAATGACAATCAAATGGGACAATGTCCAGAGAATATGGTGGATGAGGTATTGTTTCACATTCGAACTGCTCCAACCTTTAGAGTGTCATCCTCACTGTATGTGGCCGAGCATTATCCAATGGAAGAACACCTTTCGTCTTGAAACCAAAGATGGTCGTTTTTCTTCTAGCGCCAACTTAAGCCACTCAAGCTGTTCACAGTAGATCTCCTCTGTTATCATTTGGTTTTGTTTTAAAAGTTCAAAGTGGACTAAACCTTTCATATCCCACCAAACAGATAACAATGCCTTAACATGGGTGAGGACCTTCTTTAACCTGGGGTGCCGGTGTTTCTTCTTTCCTTACCCAATGTTTTCAGCGCTTGATATTTTTATAGAGAACCCATTTTCATTATGGAGTGTCCTGTCTACAACATCATCTGTCATCAGTAGATAATACTGTGATGACATTTTTGGACAACTGCTTATGATGTGGGTGATATCTTTGGTGTTAACTCAACAAAGTTTGCATCAGCTGCCACATTCTACTGCTTTTCCTGTATCTCTGACCTTTTTGTGCATCAGGTATTTTTGTTGATATTTCCTCTGTGTGTGTATATATATATATATATGTATGTATGTATGTATGTATGTAAATACATATATACAAATAAATATGCATGCATGTACATAAATATATATAAATATATATATATATATCATCATCATCATCATCATCGTTTAACGTCCGCTTTCCATGCTAGCATGGGTTGGACGATTTGACTGAGGACTGGTGAAACCGGATGGCAACACCAGGCTCCAATCTAAATTATATATATATATATATATATATATATATATATATATATATATATATATATGAATATATGTAAATATATATTTGTATGTATGTAAATATGTGTGTGTGTGGTTGTGCGTGTGTGTATATATAGATAGATAGATAAATAGATAGATAGAGATAGACAGACAGACAGTGTCTTGACTACTTTCATTCTGGGAAATATTGGCTCCAGTGACTGATAGTGCCTGTAAGAATTACTTAAGCATCCCTTTATCTTGTATTTATTCTAATTCAGAGTTTCTGACCTGCAGGGCTTTAGGGCCTGGAGGTTGGAAACAAAAGGGGACATCTGGCCATCGAAAATCTGCCTCAACTAACTTTAGTCTCAGCCATGCATGAATGGAGAAGTAGATGTTGAAACAATAATGACAATGCATAAACACAGACACATATAGACACAGATAGGCACACACACACACACACACACACATGCACATGCACATATGCACAAAGACTGTGGAGGAGGTGTTGTTATGGTTTAAAATTGTTTTTTTACATAGGGTGGAGCTAAATTTTTTTCAGATATTTTTATTTTTAAGGTTGGCTGTTTGTGACTTTGAATCACTAAATCGCACACACATTTACACATATATTTTGATACATAGATACATACATACCTATAAACATACATACATGTGTGTGTGTGTATGTGTGTGTGTGTGTGTGTGTGTGTGTGTGTGTATGTGTGTGTGCATATATCAAGTCTTTGATGGTGACACAATTTCCAGTCCTTGTCTATCATACCAATAAAGATAATGCATCATCAGTTTTTTTTTCATTTCCTTTTTCCATTTTTTAATTCCATAATTCTGTATTTATTTAATTTTTATCAATCTTACAAACCTGTAATTTGTACTGATTAAAAAATTTGATATTGCTGGTGAAATCAAAACAAACAGAAATTCCCCTAACGCATATCATAATATGTAATATTTAATTAGGGATCCAATGACTAACACTTTGAACACAACAGCTAAACTAAATAAAAAAAGGAATTCTTTAGATATTTTATATTTCTGAAATTGTATTGTGGATAATAATAATAATAATTATTCGTGCTACAGATCATGATGAGAGGGATAACTTCCCTTGGCAAACAGGACACAGTAGTGTGTCGATAAGCCAGCTGGAGGAGATGTCCTCCTGGGGCTAAAAGCAACAGTAACATCCACCCCTAGGGGTCAGCCACACTTAAGTGGCAATATACTTCACTTTATTGTGCAGTTACTGTTAATACTTCATTTAGAGAATTAACATTGCTAATAATAATAATAATAATAAATCCGGAAACGGAGGCTCTAATCTGTGCTGCCCAAGAGCAAGCACTAAGAACAAACTATATTTAATACAGACTAGACAACACATCAGAAAGTGAAAAGTGCAGAATCTCTGAATAAAATGGTGAAACTGTATGGCATATTACCAGCCAATGTATACCACTAGCCCAGAAGGAATATAAGAGACGCCACAACAATATAGCCAGGCTTGTCCATTGGACACTCTGCAACAAGTATGGACTTGACAGAGCAAAAAATTGGTATGACCACAAACCTGAAGGCATCGTCGAAAATGGAAATGCAAAGATCCTATGGGTTTTTATGATTCAGTGCGACCATGAGATAGAGAATAGGAAGTCAGACATAGTCTTAATTGAGAAAGAAAGCAAAAGATGCATCATAGATATAGCATGCCCAGCTGACAACAAGGTATACGATAAGAAAGAAAGAAAAGTCAAGAAACATGACAGGTTAGCTTGGGAAGTTAAGCAGTTCTGGTCGATGAAAAAGGTAGCAGTAGTACCAATAATTGTCGGAGCCCTGGGAACAGTGAGTAAAAATTTTGAGAAGAACGTGGAACAAATAGGGGGCTGCAATAAGGGTGGAGCACTTGCAGAAAGCAGCACTGCTTGGAACTACTCGAATACACTGGAAGATGCTTGAAAAATTAAAGGATGTTACCTTAGTTCACTGGTAGTGAACAGCTGACACTGTAGTACATCTCCAGTATTAGAAGCTGTGCAAAGGCAATAATAATAATAATGATAATAATAATAATAATGGTTTCAAAATTTGCCACAAGGGCAGCCATTTTCGAGGAGGGGGATGAGTCAGTTATATCGACCCCTGTGTTCAACTTATTCTATCAACCCAAAAAGATGAAAGGCAAAGTTGACTGCAGTGGAATTTGAACTCACATCGGAGTGAAGGATGAAATACTGCTAAGCATTTCATCCAGTGTGCTAACGATCCTGTCAGCTCACCACCTTAATAATAATAATAATAATATATAATGATTGGAAGTGTTATCATGTACATGTTTTGTCTTGGTGTAAAAGATGGGTTACAACAAATATTCTACTCAATACCATAGATTTGCTTGTCAGCTGTTTGACCTTAATCAGTTGAGCATGTCCCTTGATGGCTGACAATATGTACATCTCTGATCATGAGCAGAAGTAGTGGGGGAGTATCATAGCCATGTGTTGAGAAGAATTCTTTGGGGTTTGAAAAATTCACCTCTGGAAACACGGGTGCTGCATTCAACATCCTTAAAGAACGCTCATTCAGGGACATTTTGAGTGGGATGGGCTACTCAATCTGAAGAAAATTCTAACTGGGCCCCCTTAGTGCTATGTACTGCTCTCTAACTCAATGATGATGATGATGATGATGGTCCTTTCTACTGTTGTTGTTGTCGTTGGTGGTGGTAGGAGTAGCTGTGGTAATAGAACTTTAAACCCCAGAATAAGATTATTTTTACTGACTTTTCTCTTGACTTAGCTAGTATTTTCCTGCTATCACCATAATGAGCACTTTTAGTATTGTTGTCGTTAGTGGTAGAGGTCATAGAAGTAGAAATAGTACCTCTAAGAATTAGTAGTATTGTTTATTTAGCTTGGGTTGGAATTTGCTAATAAAGTTCTTTTCTCTGATTTTTCTTTCAACTTCACTTGGACTCTATGGTTCGTAGAATGGAAATATTATAAATATTCTCCGACTGTATGTTGCTAGATGCTTACTCAAAGGTATCTCATGGACGTCTGTGTGTGTGTATGTATGGATGATATATGCACATACTTGTATATGTATGCATGTGCTTGTATCATATAGATATATATATATATATATATATATATATATATATATATATATATATATATATATGACACAAATACAAGCATGCACATATGCATCTATACATGCACAAACACACATGTGCATACAGCAGCAATTACAAGTGATATGACAAGTTCTATAAACCCCCAACATTGATTTAAAAACAATGAGGCTTAGCAATGAGATGTAAGGCAGAGATTATTTGTGGAAACAATACAGAAAGATTAATGCTGTATAACTAACCAATATTGGTACTGGGTGGAGAGGTGGGGAGAGAAAGGGAGTGATAGAGACAGACTGACAGAATGATAGATAAACAGAGAGTGAGAGAGAGAGAGAGAGAGA
>NC_068993.1:38339448-38340332 GCF_001194135.2 Octopus bimaculoides | reverse complement strand
GAGAGTGAGAGAGAGAGAGAGAGAGTGAGAGAGAGAGAGAGATGGTGTATGGAAAGCAAGTCGTTCCCTCCAACTAACAACAACAGCAGATAACGGTAACAACAAAAGCAACACTAATAACGGTGACATTGGCAGCAGCAACAACAACACAACAGTAACAGCAACAACAACAATGACGACAAGAGAGGCGGTTGCTTGTACATGGATATTGTTAGATAATGGGTCCTTGACGAGCTAATCACAATTGTTCTCAATGTTTCTGAATAAATATTGCAAGAGGTAAGATAGAACAGGAATTGAAAATATGTGCATTTCTGTGTGTGTGTGTGTGTGTATGTGTGGAGGAGGGGTTGACAACTATATGTATGTATGAATACACACATATACATGTGTGTATATATATCATCATCATCATCATCATCATCATCGTTTAACGTCCGCTTTCCATGCTAGCATGGGTTGGACGATTTGACTGAGGACTGGCGAACCAGATGGCTACACCAGGCTCCAATCTGATCTGGCAGAGTTTCTACAGCTGGATGCCCTTCCTAACGCCAACCACTCCGAGAGTGTAGTGGGTGCTTTTGCATGCCACCGGCATGAAGGCCAGTCCGGCGGCACTGGCAACAACCTTGCTTGAATGTCTTTTCATGTGCCACCAGCACAAGTGCCAGGAAGGCGTCACTGGTAAAGATTACGCTCAAATGGTAAAAAAAAAAACCCATTGTATTTAACTATATGTATATATCTATGTGTATGTGTTTTTGTATCAGTATGTCACCCCATCACTACGTGACAACTGATGTTAGTGTGTTTACATGCCTGTAACTTAGCAGTTCAGCAAAAGAGACCAATAGAATGAATGCTAGGTTTAAAAAATAAGT
>NC_068993.1:38334886-38339028 GCF_001194135.2 Octopus bimaculoides | reverse complement strand
CTTTGCAATTTCGGCTGGTTATTCTCTTGTCCCATTTTGTATTATATATCATCATCATCATCATCATCATTTAACGTCCGCTTTCCATGCTAGCATGGGTTGGACGATTTGACTGAGGACTGGTGAAACCGGATGGCAACACCAGGCTCCAATCTAATTTGGCAGAGTTTCTATAGCTGGATGCCCTTCCTAATGCCAACCACTCAGATATATATATATATATATATTTTGTCTAAACTGGCAACATGACCATCCCCAAATACGACAATATCTGTTACAACACACAATTTAACATCAAGAATCTTGCAAAATGAATATATAAACATGTACATATATATATGTGTGTGTGTGTGTAAATGGTCGGCATTAAGTTGGTATCTAGCCATAAAAACAATGGCACAACAAACAGTGGCGTTTGGCGTAGGCTTGTGGCTTAGCATTTCCTGTCAAACCGTCCAACCCATACCAGCATGGAAGACAAACATTAAATGATAATGATGACGGTTATGATGTAGATGAAAATGATGATGGGGGGGGCGTGGTGGTGGTGGTGGTGGGTTTGTGTGTGTGTATCATTGTATGCAGGTTGTTCGATATGCCACATTTCAGTTATTTTAATGTTAAAACACCTCCGAAAGCAAGCATTAAACATTAATTTTAGTTCAGACACATTATGAGATAAAGAAAAGACACCAACATCTACGGTCATACAACTGCTGTTTACTAAAGAATACATCCATTAAGCATTATGTTAACGAGAACAGACTCATTGAGCAACTACAGTCATTCTTTGATCTAAGAAACCAATACGCATGTAGAGGTAGAAGAATTGTATAGTTCTGTAAAATGAAATTGCAAAGACATACATGTAGATTGAGGGATTATGCAAGCGACCAGTGTTGAGGTGAGGTGACAGTTGTAAGTTAACTGAAGGCTGAAAGAGGAGAACAGAAAAAATGATTGGAAGTTTTTAAATAATGTGTGATGATGTAAGCTGGCCACATAGTCCATGGCATGGCTATGAATGAATGACATTCTTATCCCTATTCAGAAGAAATCTGAGCATGGATTCCTCTCTCTCTCTCACTAAATATATATATGTACATATATACACACACACATATATGTATGTGTTATTGTATGTATGTATTTTTGTATGTATGTATATATGCATGCATATATGTGTGTGTGTGTTTATGATACACACACACACACACACACACACACACACACACACACACACACACACACATATATATATGCACATATACACACAATATGATATGGGGAAAAATACCTTGGGGGAGTAATTTGTATACTAAATATAAACATAGTCTCATATATGTGATGTAGTGAGCTAAAAAAGTTTTAATTCAAACTGGATTTATCTCCCTTGCTTGTTGTTTTTAGATTTTAAACAGCCCTGGAGGGACTTTTCACCTAGTAATCGCCTAGATAATCTCATTTGATCAAAACTTCTTAACTCACTTTATTATATTTATATGGAACTCTACCACATTTGTATATAATACTCAGAATGTTCCCCCTGGGGTCTTTTGATTAAAGATTTTCTAATGGTTATTTTTCCTGTAGCTCAACATTCATTTCCTCCCCATCACCACCACCACCACCCTCCCCACAACAGTTTTTGTTAGTAATTTGTGAAATCCAAATGTAGTGAGGTGTATTGAATAAAATAGGATTTGTTTGTATAAGGATATTGCTACTGATGACTGAGAAACATTGAGTGTGTTGTGATAAGGGGTGAGGTTTTCTTGTAGGCACCGGCATGGCTAGCTGTGTGGTAAGAAGCTTGATTTCCAACCACATGGTTCTGAGCTCAGTCCCACAGCATGGCACCTTGAGTAAGTGCCTTCTACTATAGCCTTGGGCTGACCAAAACCTTGTGAGTGGATTTGGTAGATGGAAACTGGAAAAAGACCATCATGTATATATATGTATATAGTTGAAATTTACAGAAAAACAAAAGACGAAGACGGGTGTATAAACAACAATCAGGTATATATATATGTATGTATATATATCATCATCATCATATATGATTATATATATATATAAATATATATATATATATATATATATATATATATATATGTGTGTGTGTGTGTGTGTATAGTTATGGTATATTCTATTGGGAATGTGGCAGAGTACATTATAAAGCTCGTCCACCCTCAGAATTACCCAGTTACTCAATATTATCCAGTAGCATTATTATATACCTCCATGTTTATGTTTGATTCTTCCATGCTAGTACGAGTTAGATGGTTTGACTGGAACTGCTATGTCGGAGGGTTGCATCAGGTTCCAGTCTGATTTTGGTTTGGTTTCTACAGCTGGATGCTCTTCTTAATGCCAACCACTCCTAGAGTGTAGTGGGTGCCTTTTATGTGTCATAGGCATGGGCGTAGTTGTCTTTGTTGGCAAAGAATCGGCAGAAGTGACATGTGATTACAACTGTGAAGTTTGGCTGGTCTACCCCTGATCCAACATTTGGGGTGAGTGTTGCCGATTGCAGCTCAAGGTAAGAGCGACTTCATTTCATGTCTTGCAACAACAGACACATAAACATCTACTGATCTGCCTAAGAATTGAACCAGTGACCTCCTGACCATGAGGCCCAACACTCTAACCACTAGACTACAGGCCTTCATGAACAGCACATAATTCCCCCAAAATTATTTTCATGTGTATTGTTACGCTCTCATGAATTCAGTGGGTCTCAGCAATGGGAAATTATTTAAGGGTTACTTTTTTTCACAAACCTTTAACCAACCTTCTTTCATTACATCTTCTAACTCTCATATTTCAGAAATCTTTGTTCTCTGCTTCCAGCTCACTTAATTATTCACAGCCAGATATACTTCTAATCTACTATCAGAATCAATTATCAATATGTTCCCTCACCAATTTGATATTTAAGCTCCTAAATTTTTTTTTTATATCCTACGGTTATAATGACTTTTGGTTTTCAGGCATAAAATTTAAAACTTGTCAAAACAATTCCTTTCGTGTAACCGAATAGACTTGATTTGTTAACTGTCCCTTTTTATTATTTACTCCCTAAATTCAGAAAAGAAAAGCAAATAATTCATGTGAATCATTTTCTTTCTTTCGTTCTCTTTTGTTTTATTTATTTGTTTATCCATTTGTTTGTTTGTTAAAGGTTTATCGTTTCAGAAAATGATAATAATGGATATAATGTAATGTCATGATATATCTTTAAGCTTGTAATTCCATATATTGTATTAGGATACTCTCTCCATTACTTTTTGACATACATTGCCAAGACATGAGTTTTATATATATACATATATTATATGTTTGTGTGTGTGTGTATATGTATATATGTATGTATGCATATGCATCTATATATATATGCGTGTGTGTGTATATCTATGTATATGGTGTGTATGTATGTATGTATATTTATTGATATAAATATATATAAATAAATAACTATATATGTACATATAATATGTATATATATATATATATATATACATATATATATAAATATATATACATATATATATCTATTTATCTATTTATATATATATGTGTGTATGTGTACGATATATATATGTAAAGAGAGAGAGAGGGAAGGAGAGATTGAAACAGAGGTATGGAGACAAAGACATTTATATATATATATATATGAGTACAGTTGTACGTATGTATGTATGTATGCATGCACACGCGCACGTGTGTGTGTGTGTGTGTAATTGAAGAGCCTCGGTATAAAAAGAGACGGTTGGAAGCATAAACTTACACGACTATAGTAACATGGATTTATTGAATCAGAAAATTGTTATGACTTCAGATCATTTAACTACCCAACGTAGTGTGACTAATTAAGGCTAGTGTTAGCTTTTCCCCCCTGGTTTAATAGGTTTGAAATGATATCTCACTTTTCGGATAAAGTAGTTTGTTTGCAAGAGAGAGAATTATTTGAACCAACAAAGTTTTAGGGACATAACTGAAGACTTCATCTTCATGGGGTGTAAATAAACCAACACAGCTTGTTATGCCCAGGTCTCTCTTTCCATTCTACCATGTCATAGTCTCTCTCTCTCTCTCTCTCTCTCTCTCTCTCTCTCTCTCTCTCTCTCTCTCTCTCCAGC
>NC_068993.1:38332891-38334876 GCF_001194135.2 Octopus bimaculoides | reverse complement strand
CCTCTCCCCCCTCTCTCTCTCTATTTCACAGTGTCACAATCTGTCTCCATACAAATCTCCTTATCACTGTCTCTCTCCATTTGATCATTATATTGTCATTCACTCTCCAAATTCCCAAGTCATAATCTACCTCTCTTAAAACCCTGAGCAACAATTTTTCTCTCTATCCTTCTAAATCCTTATATCACAGTCTATCTCTCTCACCAAACCTTTCTGTCACATTCTCTCTCACCATTTTACCATTTTACAATTTACCCTTCTGCAAAACATGACACAAGTTATCTCTCCTTAAATCAACAGTTTATCTTCTCCAAATCAATGCCCTAGAAAAAAGTGTTCAATAGTGTTTAGGTGTTGCATGTAGGACATGTTGACAGTAATGTTCATTAAGCTTCTAAAGAGGTAGCAATTATAGCCAAAAATATAATTTAATGTCAATGTCAAAATATATGGACTACCAGCATCTCTGCTAGCAATCTTATATCCTGTTGGTAGCGTTCATAAAACAAGTTAAATCTTTCATGGACTGCTTTTCTTAGCTTACAGTCTTATACTCAACTGATAACATTCATAAAACATATTAAATTTCTTATGGACTGCCAGTGTCTATACAAGCAGTCTTATATCCAGTTGACAACATTCATAAAAAAAGTTAAGTTTCTCATGAACTGCCAGTGTCTCAGTTTGCAGTTTTATATCCTGTTGACAACATTCATAAAACAAGTTACACTTCAAGTCAAATCTCATATGCACTGCCAGTATCTCTGCTAGCAGTCTTATATCTTTTTGGTGGCATTCACAAAACAAGTTGAATCTCCTATGAACTGCCTGTCTTAGCTCACAGTCTTATATTCAACTGATTGCATTCTTTTGTCTTTTGTTTGTTTCAGTCGTTAGACTGCCTTGAGGATATTTCAGTCAAATGAACTGAACCCAGTGTTTATCATTTTTTCAAAGCCTGGTTCTTATTCGATCAGACTCTTTTGCTGAACCACTAGGCTATGGGGATGTAAACACACCAACATCGGTTGTGAGGAAGAAACATAAATGCAAAGATACACACATTAATGTTTCTTTTTATGTTAGGTTATAATCAAACCAATTTTACATTAATCTGTAGAGTACAAATTCATCATTCATACACAAGAATATTATTGACAGTGACTTCGAAGTATTGGCCACCTAAGCCATCATCAGACTGCAGTCTGATAATGGCTTAGCAGGTTGAAACATCGAAGTTAATATCAATAATATCCTTGATAAGAATAATGAGTGGCTGTATGGTAAGAAGCTTGCTGCCCAACCACATGGTTTCAAGTTCAGTCCCACTGTGTGGCACCTTGGGTAGATGTCTTCTACTATAGCCTTGGGCCAACCAAAGCCTTGTGAATGGATTTGGTAGACGGAAACTGAAAGAAGCCTGTGATATATATATATATATATATATATATATATATATATATATATATATATATATATATATATACATACATATTTATGTATGTATGTATGCATTTGTTATTTGTGTCTGTGCATGTGCCTCCACAATTGGTTGACAGCTGATGTTGGTGTGTTTACGTTCCTGTCACTTAGCAGTTCGGCAAAAAGAGACTGATAGACAAAGTACTAGGCTTACATAGAATAAGTCCTGGAGTCGATTTGCTCGACTAAAGGCAGTGCTTCAGCATGGCCGCAGTCAAATGAGTGAAACAAGTAAAATAATGTATGCATGTATATGTGTATGTGTGTGTATATATATATATGCACATATACATACATATGCTTCCACCACTTGTTGCATATCCTTGACTTTTTGAGAACATCATCTGCCAACATTATGAAGTAATAATGAACCCCTAGAAACAGCTGTCGATCTCGTAACATCATTCTTTTCCTTCTTAATTTCATGTGTGTTTGTACTCTGTGTAAGTTTGCTCTGTTAATATATAAATATATATATGTTTATACGTGAATATTCATCATCC
>NC_068993.1:38330400-38332446 GCF_001194135.2 Octopus bimaculoides | reverse complement strand
GGGGGTAAGTATGGAAACAAAGGAAATAATTTAGTAATTCCAGCTGAGACCATTATAAGGCTTTTTTGGGGTTTTTTTTGTGAGAATGAAGAAAATGGTAAGAGAGTAGTCGTAGGAGGAGTAGGGTCAGCAGAAGCAGCAGCAACGAAGAGGATTATTTTGGTTGAAAAAGTTCCTGACATCCATTGTTGAAGAGACAACAGAGAGTCAGCAATCAATATTTATGGAAGAACTTTGGTCAGACTATAACTATCAATTGGAATCTTTAAAAAATTTATCTTTTATTCTTGAAGGGGGAGGGGGGGTCTTTTTACCATTTTTTAAAATTTATTCATTTATTTATTTATTTATTATTGTTTCTGTTGGAATATTTTCTGAGAACTGGCAAAAAACAAAAAGAAAATTTTAATGAGTTACTCTGAAGAAAATTGAACAAAAAGAAAATATTCTTACTGGTCAGTGCAAACAAATGTTAATGGAACTGATATTTCTATCACTAAATGTGATATCATTATTATTATCATTATTATTTTTTTTTACATCATTTGATTCTATGTAAATCGTCACACTTTATGTCTGTCTCTGTATTGTCACCCTCCACATCTGTGGTCTTCATGGCAAATAAAAGAAATCATTATTATGGCTATTATCTTTATTGTTATTGTTGTTCTTATTACTATCATTATTAGAATGGTGAGCTGGCAGAATCGTTAGTACACCGAGCAAAATGTTTAGCAGCATATCGTAGAAACAGCTGTAAGCCAATGCAGTCCATAAGATAATTATTTACCTCCTTTGTCATCTCATCTTTCTATTACTATTCTATACTTGTCTAATGCTTCAATCTGAGCTTATGTATATTAAGTTCTACACCAGGTTATTAATCCAATGAGTGTGAGGTCATGCCACACCATATCTTTGAAAAGAGTTTCAGGCTCAGTTCAGATGGCTACACGAAGCTGATGGAGACCATGGTCAAACCCTGGCTGGAAAGGGTTGCAGCTGGAAAGGGTTGCAACTGGAAAGGGTTGCAGCTGGAAAGGGTTGCAGCTGGAGGTCTCGTGTGGCAGCAACATTCAGGTCTTTGCCATACTGCTGCAAAGAGTAAGAAATAGTTGTCAGAGAATGTCTACGACTTCACTAGCCTGAATATTTCTGGCTTCCAGATTCCCCCAATTGTAATCCAATGGATTATTATGGGAGAGACAAAGTTGAGAAAGACACCATCTGCTCCACAGGAAACACCAAGGCCAAGCTGCTGGCCAAGATCAAGAAAGTGCTCAAAGATCTTCCCAGAGACACAATGAGGAATGCATGTACCAGGTTTTGGAGTCATCTTGAGGCATTGGTAGAAGCTGAGGTTGACTACTCTGAGTAAACTATATTCCCCAGCCATAATCTAGCTGATATTTTTTTAATTTTATAAAATACTTTCAATTTTGGATGGGATATTGTTTTCTTTTCCTTTTATGCGAACTATCAAATTTAGCCTGAATACTTTGTACGTATATATATATATATATGCAATGTGTGTGTGTATTATATTATATTATATATACATATATAAGTTCAGGCTTCACTGTTAAGAAATTCACCTTCTATCAGAAGGTAGTCAAAGTAACAGTGAAGTTTAGCTGACAGCTGATGAAGGGCTAAAATTTGTTTGTATTTAATTTTATCATCTTATTCTGAAATGTCTGTTCGTCTATGTTTCTCCTTTCCTTTTTCTTACCATTCCATGTAAACTTTTGTCTAAAAGACATTCCGCATTCCTTGTTTTCACTTTGTCCTGTAAAAATTTTTGTTATCATCCTGTTCTGCAAATTTTATGAGCCTACGTCTGCTTTTATCTTTTGTACATTGCTCTTTGCACACTTTTTTCTCATACACACAATCACATATATATATATGTATATGCATATAAAGTAAACAGAAATGGCATTAAAAACCACCATATAACAATACATATACACACATGCATTCACATGCATGCACACACATATATGTATACATATATATATATATATATATATATATATATATATA
>NC_068993.1:38317852-38330390 GCF_001194135.2 Octopus bimaculoides | reverse complement strand
ACACACACTCACATATGTATATATATATATATATACACACACATGCATGTGTACACATATACATGTACATGTGTGTGTATATATGAGTAATCATCATTATTTTGCATCCATTTTTCACGTTGGTATGGTTTGGATGGTTCAACCTTATCCAAGCCATTTCTGTTATATGTCGGTGTGAATGTGTTAGTATATGCATGATATATGTGTGTGTGTGTGTGTATATATGTCTACATATATTTATATATATACATATGTGTTTGTATAAGAACATATGCACACACACACACACACATCAAGCAAGATGTGAATGCATATATACATACTTATATATTTATCTTTTGTCGAGGTGTATATGTATCCATTATATATATAAAAAAAGCACACAGCTGTATTTGTATTTTATCTACTTTATTAAGAATTGTTCAGCCTTCCTTCTTAACCCTTTATAGTTTCTTTGGAACAATAAACTTGGTAGGTCCATTGATATTTCTAGGTATTGCCATTCTTATCTTTACCATTATGTGGTGCCATTGATGCTGTTGTTATCATCAGAAATAGGGGGAACATTTTTTACCATTAATGTCAGGATTCTGTTGCAATGTGTAGGAAGTAGTTTGACTGTGATGACTGCTCTTGACTTATTGCATCAACAGGATATATGTATAGGTGCAGACAAGGCTGTTTGGTTAAGCCATTTACATAATAATCACATAGTTCTGGGTTCAGTTTCACTGCAAGGTACCTTGAGGATGAGCGAATATTCTTCTACTTTAGTCTTGGATTAATTTAACCAAAAGTGTTGTGAGTAAAAAATGGTAGACAGAAAGTAGGAGCAAAGCCAGTCTTATATAAGATCTTCATGTTTCATCAGGACAGTGTTCCAGCTCACAAGTTCTTGGTGTCAGTTCTAGCCATGCATGACTGTGGCTTCAATCTAGCTGATCACCCTCCTTATTCTCCTGATTTGGTTCTATCTGACTATCATTTGTTTCCCAAACACTTGGTTGAGAATGGATATCAAAGTAGTGATGACATCATATCTGCTGTTAATAATATTTTGACCAAAAGGATGAAAGCTTCTTTACCATTGGAATCCATGCATTGCAAAACCCACGAAAGAAGTCTGTGGACCACAAGAGGGACCATGTTATACAAAAACTTCATTTAGTCACATTCCATAAGAATATCTTGGTCAGCCTATGAATTTTTCAGTTGACTCTTGTATAAATACGCACACACAAATATGCATTATTTCAAATGAAGCTGAAGGGATTTCAACAACTGTTGTTACTCAGAGTTTCATGTGACTATTCCTCAGACAGTCTTGAATGCTCAGATGAATCCAAACCATACCAACGTGAAAAATGGATGCAAAATAATGATGATTACTCATATATACACACACATGTACATGTATATGTGTACACATGCATGTGTGTGTATATATATATATATATACATATGTGAGTGTGTGTGTGTGTATTTGTAGATACATATATATATTCATATATATGCATATGTGTATATATATATATATATATATATGTATACATATATGTGTGTGCATGCATGTGAATGCATGTGTGTATATGTATTGTTATATGGTGGTTTTTTATCTGATGAATCGTTACATGAAACTCTGAGTAATAGCTTGTGAGACGTTTTCAGGTTCAATGAAATTGTATTTTACTCAACCACTGCTGTTTGAATACTATTTTGTCCACTGTATTTTGCACTTACATATTCACATGTATGTCTGTGTGTGCATCTGTGTATGTGTGTGTGTTTGAGTGCATCTGTATGTCTGTGAATAAATGTGTGTGTGTGTGTGTGTGTGTGTGTGTGTCTATCTATATGTGTGTGTGTGTATGTGTGGCCAATAGCGAGAATTCAATACACTTATGCTTTAGATTAAATCATTTGATGAGAACTTGTCTGAAGAAGTGGTTGTATGCCATGGATAGTCCATCATCTCTGTATAAGCCTATTTCTATAAAATTAAATTCATTTAGGATAGTATATAAAATTAATTAACCCATAATGTTAATACCTTTTGTGTGTGTGTGTGTGTGTGTGTGTGTGTGCATGCATGTATATATATATATCACAGTATCGAGGTGTTGACCAGACTAGCAGACATTATACATCACTGGTCACAATGCGCTTTGCATTGTTTTAGCTTTGGAATGATGCCACCCCACTGGGTAAGCAAACAGGTTAACGCTAACCCTGAGCAGAAGACTTTTACAGCTGACTGAACTGGAACAACATGAAATGAAGTGTTTTAATAAAGAACAAAACGCTCTGCCCAGGCAAGGAATCAAACACATGATCTAGTTATCATGGGTAATATACCCGAACCACTAGGCCATGCACCTTCACTTAGATACGATATTATTATTAATATTCACCAAGATGCTACGGATTTCTCATATATATATGTATGTGTGTGTGTGTATGTGTGTGTTTGTGTGTGTATTTGAGTGTCATATATTACACACACACACACACACACACACACACACACACACACACAGACACACACACACACACACACACATATATATATATATATATATATATATATACATATATATATATAAAAGTTAAAAAAATTTTTTATACCGGTGGTTAGCATGCATAATAAGAGTCAATAGACAACATATTTTCGTATATAAAAGTGTATAGTATTTCTACACAGAGAGGTGACTCTTTACAGAGAGGTGACTCTTTACAGAGAGATGACTCTTTACAGAGAGGTGACCTGACAATATGTGGAATTACCTAGGCTGGTGTCCAGGTGCACGGATGGCCCACTAGGAGTGGGAGGCCATGCTGTTGTTGTCACATCTCTCAAGGATAGGGAAACTCTGAGAGAAAACCTGCAAATCTGACAATATTCAATGATGTAGACTAGTCCTTCTTTATGAGTTTATGTTGTCGATGTTCAGAGAGTGGGATTGCATTTGTGCAAATCCTTTCCCCATTGTAAAAAAATCATCATGCATAGGGCATCATGTGAAAAATAAAAAGTAAGACTTATCACAAAAATGGCTGGCTGTAGCTTTTGCATGTGTGGGACTTTGGGTCAGGTGATGGCAATACTTGAACATGAGTTTGTAGCCGTCAATGTTTGTATGTATGTATATATGTATGTGTATATATGTGTGTGTGTGTGTGTGTGTGTGTGTGTATACACACACACACATATATATATGTTGGTATATATATATATATGTATGTATGTATGCATGTATGTATGTTTCTATGTATGAATGTATATACTTGAAATATATTTTAAATTTCTTTAATATTGTGACTGTATCAAAAATATTTTCAAAAAATTTAGTAAACATGTATATATGGATATATAGGTATATATATAAAACATAATATACATACATACATACCTATATAACCTTGGATTGTTCCTTGTCAAAACATAAGGGTTTCTAATTAATGCAATAACGATCTAACCATATTGGCAGTGTTTTTGTAATCAAATGTTTTGAGTGAGGTCTGTGGTCCCACTAATGAGAACATACAATTCAAGATAGTCATTAGCCAGCATATATTTACATTTGGCATGTGTGTGTATGTATGTGCGTGCATGTGTGTATGTATGTGCGTGTGTGTGTGTATCTTTCTGTAGGTCAGTGTCTGGTTTTGGTTTTATACTGTATATGTTTATATGTTAATCATTATGTATGGTTTGTTCGAAAGCATGTGTATATGAAAATAACATTATATATATATATATATATATATATATATAAACGATGATGATGATGATATATATTTGTGTATATAGATATATATGTATGTATGTATAAGAAAAAGGGGGGTTTAAAAAATCCAGGCAGATTAAAAAAATAAAGCACTAAGTTTTGAATAAATTTGGTTAACCGTATCCAACAATCAGACTCCAATAAATGCAAGTAGAATCCAAGGTAATTCTTCATGTATGACAAGTAGATCCAAATACCATTTAGAAGAATTGTGAGAAATTCAGAGTATTTGACTACAAATATACTGATAGAGAAAATCACATCTTTAATCATAGAATTTCACCATACACAGCCAGCAATTGTTTCTATTGTATTAACATGTTTAGATAAAGAAAACATCATTGAAATTAATATTATCGAAATACATGTTAACACAACATTTTCAAGGTGATTCAAAATTAGTTAAATTCAAAATGAACTAAGGAAATATTTCCAGTACATAAGCACATACAAAAAGAACATTAAGAAGAAATATATATTTCTTCTTCAGTAGACATGCTCTCGCATATATGAAGTCATTTATGTGCAATGATGTTACAGAGTGGTACTGAAACAATTGTAACTGTTAATAAAGATGCACTAAATCATTCTTTGTCACAGTGTGTGGCAAGACTTGTATATCTAAACAGTTACAGCAGACATGCTCATATACCATATTTGTTGTAAGACATGTAAGTACCATGCTGATCTAAAGAGGCATTTAAATATCCATAAATCAGGCAAGTCAAGCAAACCTGTGTCACTTAAGGTGAGACAAATTTGCACCAGTTGCAATGCAAATTTCCAACAGCTCTTAGAACTTAAAAGTCACTTACATTCATGTGAACAGAAAAAATACATCAAACATGAAACAGAAAGTGGCCAAGCTTTGAATGGAGTCGTATCTCCATATATCTGTTTATGTGTTTATATATATATATATATATATATATATATATATATATATATATATATATATATATATATTTGCCCATCACTGTTAGGACCATGATAAAGCCCCCTCATCATTGTTGATTATTCTTCATCATTTACATCATTTTTCTATTTGTGCAGGGGGTAAAAATATCTATATTTTTCTCTAAACAAGTAGCATCTCTGCAGAGGTACGTGGCCTGGTGGTTGGGTATTCAGCTGATGAGTGTAATGTCATGAGTTCATTTCCCAGCAGCATGTTGCATCCTTGAACAAGACACTTAATTTCTTGCTGCTCCAGTCCACTCAGCTAGTAAAAAATAAATTGTACCTGTAATTCAAAGGGCCAGCTTTGTCACATCCTATGTCATACTGAATTTCCCTGAGAACGATGTTAAGGCTTCACGTGTCTTTGGAGTGCTAAGCCATTTGCACATTAATTTCATGCGCAGGCTGTTCCTTTGATCAAATCAACTGGGACATTTCTTCATCTAACCGACAAAGTGCCATACTATAGTATATCTAGTTGGTACTTTGAGAATTGGCCGATGCTGCACCTGTTTACATTGCAGCTTTTGCAGATGGCTGTTCTCAGATGCAAGAAAGAACTGCAGCTAGATGCATTTTAAAAATTCATGTGAAATATTTGGTCAGATTGTAAAAAACCTTTTGGGACCCATTCTCAGGTTTTTAAATGTCAAGTTGTCCCTGATAAGAAAATCTCAGCAAAACAGCATTGAGTGTTATACATATGTTTTTTGCTTTTTTTTTGGGTGTGCATATATATATGGTTATTTTTTGTTTGTTTGTTCTTCTTTTTGGTAGGGATGGGCATGACTCTCTTGTTTTTCTGCTTTTTTTCTTTTACTTACATACCAGAATTTGAAAAAAAACCTTTTTGAAAATCTGCTGCTTATATATCTGTGTGTTTGCATGTGTGTATGATAGTATTATATTCTTGTTTGTATAGATACATATATATACATATGTATTTATATGTATGTATGTATATATGTATGTATGCATGTAAATATGATTCTGTGAGTATGGCTCATTACATATGCACATATAGAACTGTAATCTCAGTATACATACACATACATCTGTATGCATACATACAGATATATAAATGTATATACTATAAATGTATATACTATGTAAACATATATACATATGTATATGCATATATAACTACGTATACATTAAAATTCATTCATACATAAATATATATATATATGTATATGTACATAGACATGCACATATAAATGTGAATACACACACACACACATATATTTGCTTGCATATATACATGAACATACACAGGAGCACACCCACTCAAATAAATAAATAAATAAATAAATAAATATATATATATATATATATATATATATATATATATATATATATATATATATATATATATATATATATATATATATGTGTATATATGGTAAAATTTGATACGTGGTATACTTTATATATATTAGGTATTTGGTTCATATATTTCATTGCTAATATTCCTTTTGCTAACATTATAAATATTCTATTCTGTCCCCTTTTCTAATCCCAGCTCTCTTTTTGCTACCCTATATCACTTGGTGGAGGATATAGTCCGTCTAATGCAATTTTGATCTACCTTGGTTGTAATGTAAGAAACCTAAAATCATCAGGAGCAAACGCTTTGCTGTTAAGTAGTCCTATCAACATGCCTAAATATTCTGTATCATTGTTGTTGCTTGTAGTGTGATATCTACGACACATAAGGCGGCGAGCTGGCGGAATCGTTAGCACGCCGGAGGGAAATACTTAGCGGTATTTCGTCTTTATGTTTTGAGTTCAAATTGTGCCGAGATCAACTTTGCATTTCATCCTTTCGAGGGTCGATAAATTAGGTACCAGTTGTGAATTAAGGTCAATCTAATTGACTGCCCCCCCCCCAACAAAATTTCAGGTTTTGTGTTTAGAGTAGAAAAGTATAATAATGACTTATACATGCATACGTACGTACATGTATGTATGCATATATGTAGGAGAATATACGAAAAAACAACAACAGACGAGGACAGGTGGTGTAAATAACAAAAGGATGTATTAGTATGACGCTCGGGAATACGGAAAGTCTTTGACGTTTTGAGCTACGCTCTTCAACAGAAAGAATACGGAGACAAGGAGAAAAACACGGAGAAAAAAAATTGAATAGTGTCCAGTATGTATGTATGTATGTATGTGTGTGTGTGTACGTATGTATTTATATATATATATGTATTATGTATGTATGCATATGTGTGTGCATGTATGTGTGCGTGAAGGTATTTATTTCTATATATATATGTGTGTGCGTGCATACATGTGTGTGAGTATGTGTGTATGTCAGATGCATGTATAAATATACATTCATGTATATATATAGATATAGATAGAAAGATATACAGTTATATATATATATGTATGTATGTACACGCACACACACACATACACACGCTCATGCACACACACACACACATACATACATTCAAAGCAAGCCCCTTCCATTCATTATAAGCATATGTCTAAGTATATATGGCATATCAAGTTGACCCTGAAGTAAATGGATATATGAGTGGGTGTATTTATATACTTGAGTGTGTATATATATATATATATATATATATATATATATATATATATATATATGCATGTGACTGTACCTTTAGTACAATATATCAGATGATAATGGAATAGTTGTGAATATAATATTGAATAAAATGAGTTATTTTGTCAAATTCAGGAATATCATATTTATGATATCACAAGTCGTGTAAACAGCACCACTTCTGAAGAAGAATATATCCCTATTTTTTCCCCCAAAATACAGATGCCATATTTTGGGTAATATGTTCTGAAAACTTTCCAGGATTTCTTCTCATGATTTTCAACATGAAAATGGAGCAATAAGTAGGCGTTAACGTCACTGTTCACTGAATCCACCCTGTGATATTTGAAAATGGTGATTTTGATGATAGTTCCTTAAGACAACATTACATCTAGATGTTAATAATACTGATATTTGGTAATGAAAACAACCAAATATCATTGATCCATAGTGTTGATAATGACAATAATAATAATAATAATAATAATGGTGGTAGTAATAATAATAATCAGCATCATTGATATAGTTTGAAATATAACAGATTCTGTTCAAATGATATGAACTGATGTTTACAAGTTCTTCTCCAAAATATTCATCAAAAATACAGATTTTATAGAAAAAATAACAGGATTTCTAGATTAAGTTTAATTAAAAAGAAAAGTGTAATAAAGATAAAAGGGCGTTGTCATCATCATCATCATCGTTTTAACTTTCACATTTACATGTTTGCAAGGGTTAGACTGAATTTGTTGAAGTAGATCTTTTGGGGCTTGGCTAGATGTCCTTCCTGTCACCAATCTATGCCAGTTTCCAAGCCAGATGGTTTTGAGGGCTCAGTCTCACTTCCTGGTACCTCGGACAAGTGTCTTCTGCTATAGCCCTGGGCCAACCAAAACTTTGTTAGTGTTAGGCAGAAACTGAAAACTCATTGTATACATACATACATACATACATACATACATACATACATACAATAATAACTATATAATCCATCACTGGAACTGTAAAAATCTGTAAAACTTTCCAGAAGTTTATCATTTAAGTATATATGAGTATGTCTAGATATGCAAGTATATGCATTTGAATACATACATTAAAACAAAACATACAAGGCTGCACATATATATATGTATGTACAAAAATGCTCTGTTGATGTTGTTGAAACAAGTAAAATATAAAAGATAAGAAATGTCACAACCATGTAAATGGTGTCTTTTGTTACCAATCTTCTGTGAAAACATGTTTATCCAGGAGGAAATGTTACTCAGCTTTAAAACTTGTAAGGGTTGGGAATAGGGAGAGCTTGTGCCTGTAGACAATCTGACAGACCTAGTTAAGCATGGAAAAGGATACAATAAAACAATGGTGATGATGACGACAACCATGTTATTTAAAAAAAAAAATTTTTTTTTTTAATTAATAGCAATTTCTCTTAGAAGAGAGAGGGTAATTGTAGAAGAGGGATTAGGATGTGACAGGCAAGAAAGTTGGACAAAATATTGGCATCAAATTTTGGTACAAAGCCAGCAACTTTGGGAGAGAGGCTAAATCAGTTACATCGACCCCTGTGCTTGAGTGGTTCTTATTTTATCAACCTCGAAAGGATGTAAGGCAAAGTTGACCCCAGTGGAATTTGAACTCAGACTGTAAAGACAGACAAAATGCCACTAAGCATTTTGCCCTGCATGCTAACAATTCTGCTAACTCACCATTTTGCAAGAGAGGTTATAATATTAAGTTTTATTATGAAATTACAATAAATTTCCAAGCAAGATTTTAATTTTCTCTTATTTTTCTACTTTTTGTATGAATTCATTCTACCACAATGATCCAGCAGTGTGTCCCATATGTATTCTGCTAGCCCTCTGCTTTCTAGAGCTAACCCTTGAGACACAGGGTCTATTTAAACCTTGACTGGTACACATGGCATAAGAGCATGTCCACACAGCACTAGGCCTTTGTGACACATGTCTAGTGGCCAGCACTCCTCTGAGTCTTACATGCTTTTGCTCAGTAATTCCTAACCAATATTTTCCTATAGAACCCCTTGATTTTTGTTTCACTAGAGTGGATCCTCCTAACCATTTGATGTTTAAAAATTCCTATTATATTTCCATAATTAAATATTAGGAATTGTATAGAAAAATTGTTAAAATATTTTGTGTTATTGAGGTTGTTTGGTAAGAAGTTTGCTTCCTAACCATAAGGTTATGGGTTCAGTCCCACTGCATGGCACCTTGAGCAAGTGTCTTCGAATATAGCCTTGAGCCGACCAAAGCCTTGTGAGTGGGTTTCATAGACAGAAGCTGCAAGAAGTCTATCGTATATGCATGTATATATATATATATATATATATAAAACATATATAACTATATATATATTGGGTTGTCCAGAAAGTTCATGCCGATTTATAGTAGCTTACCTTTCGATTTATTTGCTATGAAACCACCTCAATTCTGGGAAGAGGGTATTTTCAAGTAAAAGGAAAGATGGAGATGCATTGTGCAACAAAATGGTTCATATTTGTTTGATTAAAAATGTAATGGCAAGTATTTATTGACCTTTTTCTTTCCTTTAAAGATCTGCATGAACTTTCCGGACAACCCAATATATATATATATACACATATATGTGTGTATGCATGTATGTATGTATGTTTGTATGGATATATGTATGTATGTATGTATGTATGTATGTATGTATGTATGTATTTATGTGTGTGTGTCTGTGTTTGTCCCCACAGCATTGACACTGATGTTGGTGTGTTTACATCCCTGTAACATAGCAGTCTAGCAAAAGAGACCGGAGACCGACAGAATAAGTACTAGGCTTACAAAGAATAAGTCCTGGAGTCAATTTCTTTGACTAAAACCCTTTAAGGTGGTGCCCCAGCATGGTCACAGTCGAATGACTGAAACAAGAAAAAGAATAGAACAAAAGAATTGCTGAAATATAACCAAAATATTGCACATAAATTTTAATAATATCTTACATGGGCCTCCAAGGGTCAGGTGGAGCCCCTAAGAGTTGTGTGGACCATTAAGGGTTATGTGGACCCCAGTTGAGAACCACTACTTTAGCTACAGAACTAACTTCTGCTATGTGACCCTTAATTGGGGCCTTTAGCAAGCACCACCTACTCAAGCCACAGTGAATCTGATAGTAGTAGTAGTAGTAGTAGTAGTAATAGTAGTAGTAGTAGTAGTAGTGACTAAAGAGTGGAGTGACTCCACACTGTCCCCCCCCCCATAAATCCTGAATGCCCAAACTGGAGCATCATCACCGGCTACAATTCAGTGCCTTGCCTAGAACTAAGCTATTTCTGCATACCCTTTAAAATACAGGGTGGTTAGGTCTGACCCTTTAACACTCAGATTACTCTGTCAGACATAATGCTTATTTGTTCAAATTATTTTAAATTAATCATACATTATCTCATAGCTTTGAGATTTCAACGATGTGATTGTTCATTTTAAGGATGACATTGTAGGGTAGGTGTAAGGGGGCCTGATCTGGCCAGTTGGAACATACAACAAGCAGAAAATTTGCGCTGGATATGGCTGGTTTGAATACCAAGGTGTTAAACCATCTTTGATAAGAGATCTGGTCTATCAGGGTTCACCTGGAGTTCAACAACAACAACAACAACACCAACAGCAGCATCAACAACACCAACATCGACAACAACACATTGGAAATTATGGATAATGTTTGAGTCTAAATTTTTTATTTCTTTTTTCTTTTGGTTTGGTTTTTTTGGAGCTTCTGTCAAATTTCATTTTTATTATCATTTTATTTTATTTTATTTTATTTATTTGTTTATTTATTTGTAACCAGCCAAAATCTTTGTACCCAGTAAAATTAACATGTTGCCTTGAATCACCGTTTTGAAGTGTTTTTCTAGCAAATTCTTTGATGACAAGGTTTTTAATGTCTTCAAGTAAACGAAGATTGTTGAGTTTGCAAAGTGGCCTTTTACAATCACTTTCCTCCTTTTTTCACAAGAAAATAAAAACCAGCAAATTTTTAAATGTTTTGGAAACAATTATTATAAAGTACATTGTTGTTATTCTTGTTCTCTTTGTTGTTGTTTAGCCCGAGGTTACTCTTGATCAAAGAGATGATCTATGACCAAAAGCATTCCAGCTTTGACCAACACACCCTTTTAGCATTACTTAAAACTACATTATTAAATGCATCTCATTCCCCAATTTGTTTGTTTGTTAAAACAATCACTTGTGATTTCAGGAGATTTGAACTGTTATTTCTAGCAGTTTGACTGACCATATAGAGGCCCTTTGGGCTCAAGGTTCATATGATTTTCCTATATCATGTGGAATCACATGGCTTGCTACTGTTTAGGTACCACTGCTATTAAAATGTTTCCAGGTTTAGGCTTAAAACCAGCAATTTTAAGGGGATGACTTGAGGTTAGAAATATTGTTGTCATTATTATTATTGTTTAAACCCCAGATCAGAATCTTCTACTATAGCCTAAGGCCAACCAGGAAACTGAAAGAAGCTTGTTGCTGTGCTGGTTCCGCATTAAGTTTGTTCTGGTGCCACGTTAAAAACACAATTTTTACATTCTTCTTTGAAGATTTCTTCATATCTTTGAAAATATGCAGAAGAGATAATCCCTTCTTCTGGATTATAGCTGAATTCTTCAATTGAATTTGCTACACTGTCTGGCAAGTATGAAATATTTTCAGACTCCTCCAACATTAATTCCAGCAACTGTTGGTTTTGTTATTGTTGCTGTTGTCGCTGTTGTAGCTGCTGCTGCTGCAATTGCTGTTATAACTGCTGTTGCTGTAGTTGCTGTTGTTGTTGCCACTGTTGCTCTTACATCCGCACCATGGAGGCCTATAAGTTCTCCATGTTAAATGATTTCTTTCTTTGATTTCCTACCAAGAAACAAAAATTTTTTAAACATCCAACTCAAGCTTCGAACAACTCATCACCACTTTTATATATCCTAGTATTGGATATATAATATAACAAAGCAGGGGGAAGAAAGTCTATACACGATGTCCTACTATTACTATTACACAAGACTCAATGCTCTATATCAAAGGCTCACAGTGAACTGCTACCAACACAAACTGCCAATCATTCACAGTTCTTTATTTTGTAATGATAAATCAGTCCAACTTTAATCACTTGGCAGGATGGCTGGAATCCTTCCACAACATTAATATATATA
>NC_068993.1:38316360-38317349 GCF_001194135.2 Octopus bimaculoides | reverse complement strand
CCCTTCCTTGTATCACCTAACTGTCTGGATGTTTTGCATTCTTGTCCCATTTTGTATTATTTATACATATATATTTGTAAATCCAGATTACGGATTACAGATTATAATTTGAAAATGTAATGTCCTCCAGCTTTCATTGTATTTTATACACACACACACACACACACACACACACACACACACACACACATGCATACACATACACACACACATGAACACACACCCACATACACACACATAAACATATACAATGAATGAAGTGCTACCTGCAGTTACATTTTACTAAATTTCCCATATGAAACACTGTTCACCCCAGGGCTATAGTAGAAGACATTTGCACAAGGATCCATTCTCAGAACAGATTAGAAACAGTGTATTTAGGAACCCAACTTCATAACAACACAGCCACCCCTGTGCTTCCTTAACAGTTTAAACACTTTACATTATTATTTGGCTGATGTGGAGTCTTTGAATTCTTCAGCCTTGCTTCTTAATCACAAGATTAACTTCGAGAAATATTGTTACAATATAATACTATATTACACCATGAAAACAGTTACAGAATTTAGATTAATCCCCAACTCTTATACACATACATATATATCCATACACACAACATAATTGCATACATACACATATATGTATACACAGATATTTTCAAACCCCCTCAAAAATATTCTGACTCGATGACAACTGGTCCCAATGCCATCTGCTAGAACCATCAAATTTTGGTTCCTTTATACCTAGCAGCCTGTCTCCTGTGTGATACACACTGGTATTGATATAGATATATATATATGTGTGCATGTGTGTGTGTAAGCATGTAAGTGTACGTCTATAAATATGACTGTGCATGTATGCATGTATTCATGTATATATTTATGTATATATATGCTTGTGTGTGTGTGTATATATATAAGCATGTGTGTGTGTGTCTATAAATATGACTGTGCTTGTAAGCATGTATTCATATATATATTTATGTATAT
>NC_068993.1:38312387-38315765 GCF_001194135.2 Octopus bimaculoides | reverse complement strand
ATATATATACATATATATATATATATATATATATACATATACATATATATATAATGTTGGTATAAGTACACATGTGTATGCATAGACATTCATTTATACATGTGTGTATATGCATGTGTGTGCGTGTGTGTCTATGTTTGTGTGTACATGTGACTGATCCTATGTGTATTCACATTCATTCACATTCAAATAGTTCCATAGTTGTATTTGCTTCCATTCATTAATAATCAAACATGCTCACACATACACATTCGTAATCACATGCACATACACATACACCTGCAGCAAATCAGATTTCACTAGAGATAATAGTTACACACTCACATATATGTATGTATGGGCAGGTGTATGTATGTATGCATGCATGTATACATGTATGTATGTATGGATGCATGTATGTATGTATGTATGTATATGTATATATATATACATCTGTATCATTCATTTACAGAGCTTACTATCAGATGTAGTATTATTTTTCATATACACACGTTAACAAACACACTCATGCTCTTTCTCTATCTATCTCTCCCTCTCTCTTATACACTCTCCCTTTCTCTCTCTCTCTCTCATACACTCTCTGTCACTCTCACTCTCTTCTACACTACTTCTTTCTCTCATTTACACTGTTTCTTTTATGCACACACATTCACATGCAGAGACACCCTCCACACACACACACACACATCCAACTTCTCTCCATGTCTTTCATTGGTCTCTTTCATTAGATCATTGTCTGCTGTTTTTCCTCTTTCATTCCTTTTCTCTTTCATTCAATATATCTGTCTATCTATTTCTTTCTCTTCCTCTCTAAATGTCTACCTGTGTTCATCTATATATCTATTTCACATTCTATTTACCTCTCTCTATATCTATCTATCTATCTATCTATCTATCTAACTATCTATCTATCTATCTATCTATATTTCCTCTTTCTCCCTCTCCTTTTATATCATCATCATTATCCGCATCATTTAACATCCATGTTCCCAACTTGCAAAGGTTGGGCACTTGGACAGGATCCAGTGGGCACAAGGATTTCATCATGTTCCTGCAACTGCCTTAGCATGGTTTCTATTGCTGGATGCCCTTCTTAGTGCCAACCATTTTACAGTATGTATTCAGCACTGGATTAACCATTAAGTGAAATAAGCACATGCTCAGAGCATCAAGCGAAGTGGGGCACCATAGAAATAGTAAATGGTTTACAGCACAAAGAAAATCACTTTAAACTTACTAATATAATATTCTTTTCTACTCTAGGTACAAGGTCCTAAATCTTTTGGGTCAATGAGATCGACTCCAGCATGCAACTGGTACTTAATTTATCGACCCCGAAAGAATGAAAGGCAAAGTCGACCTCAGCAGAATTTGAACTCAGAACATAAAAACAGACAAATAATAAATAGATAAATATGCCCTTTTAAAGCCTAGCCAGGCTCATGGGCCCGGTTTCCCGGTTTCAATGGCGTATGTGTTCCCCCCCCCCCCAGCTGGACAGGATGCCAGTCCATCACAGCGTTACTCATTTTTGCCAGCTGAGTCAACTGGAGCAACATGAAATGAAGTGTTTTGCTCAAGAACACAACGCGTTGCCTGGTCCAGGAATCGAAACCACAATCTTTCGATCATGGTGCTGACACCCTAACCACTAAGCCACGTGCCTCCACAAAGACAGACAACTTACTAAAATAATATTCAAAGTGGTTTACAGCAATCCCTCGACTATTGTGGTGTTATGTTCCAAAACCTCCCACAGAAATAATTACAATCTAAAAACATATAAATACCTATCATCCACAGAAAGCTGTGATATACTAAGGAGTCCGCAATATAAATTTACATATATTAGCCAGAAAATCCTGCGATGTACTGAGTGCGCAAAAGGTGAACTGTGATGTAACTGAGTGCGCGATAGGTGAACCGTGGTATGGCAAGGGATTATTGTATATGATCGGTTATATAATTTCAAAGTGTTTCTGGTGTCATAGTGTGGATCTAGTCAAAGACTTTGCAATTAGAAAATGTAGGAGAAACAGTGTCAGCTGTTCACTACCAGTGAACTAAGGTAACACCCCCTTATTTTTCGAGCATCATCCAGAGTATTTGAGCAGTTCCAAGCAGTGCTGTTTTCTGCAAGTGCTCCGCCTTTATTGAAGTCCTTACTTCTTCCATGTGCTTCTCAAGATTTTTACTCACTGTTCCCAGGGCTTTGACAATCATTGGTACTACTACCACCTTTTTCATGGACCACAACTTAACCTCCCAAGCTAACCTGTCATATCTCTCGACTTTTCTTTCTTCCTTATTGCATACCTTGTTGTCAGCTGGGCATGCTTTATCTATGATCCAGCATTGTTTGCTTTCTTTCTCAATTAACACTATGTCTGGCTTCCTATTCTCTATCTCATGGTGACACTGAATAATAAAATGCCATATTATTATTATTATTATTATTATTATTATTATTATTATTATTATTATTATTATTATTATTATTATCATTATTATTATTATTATTAATAATAATAATAATGATAATAATAATAATAAGGTGGTGAGCTGGCAGAAATGTTAGCATGCCGGATGAAGTGCTTAGCAGCTCTGAGTTCAAATTCCACCAAGGTCAGCTTTGCCTTTCATCCTTTCAAGGTCGATAAATTAAGTACCAGTGAAACTCTGGGGTTGATGTAACTGACTAGTAGTCCCCACCTGCCAAATTTCAGACCTTGTGCTTTTAATTATTATTATTATTATTATTATTATTATGACTATTATTATTATTGCTGTGAGCAGTACTAATTTATCGAATGAAGGCTTGAAACTAGAGTTCTTCAAATCGGTCGCCTCTGTCTAGAGAACTTTATCAAGCAAATGGAGTCATTTTCTTTGAAAGTGATAAAATTAAAGGTTTTTTTTTTTCCCCCCACCCTGACAGGACTATTATCGAGAGATAAAATACCGATGATAAAATAGAGATAATTTTTTTTTATTGTTGTTTTCCTTTTTCTTTTGTTAGGTGAGGGGGGAGGAGATAATTATTATTATTACATTTTGTTGTTGTTGTTGTTACTGGGGGTTGTTACGTTTTTTTTTTAACCATATTTTAAATAATTTTTCTCACTTGAAATTTATCATCATCATGATTATCATCATCATCATCATCATCATCATTATTATTATTGTCATTACTATTGTTGCTGTTGCTTTTATTATTATTATTATTATTATTATTATTATTACTATTGTTATTGTTATTATTATTATTGTTATTGTTGTTATTATTATAATTATTATTATTATAATTATTATTATTATTATTATTATTATTACTATTGTTATTATTATTATTATTGTTATTATTATCATTATTATTAT
>NC_068993.1:38310873-38312377 GCF_001194135.2 Octopus bimaculoides | reverse complement strand
TTTTTTTTTTTTTTTTCTGGTATCTGTTTCATCAGAGAAAAGTTCTTTAATTTAAACGATATGAAAAAAAAAAAAGAAACATCAGCTTGCAAGCTACAGACACAGTATGAGAGTGAGTTTAAAGTGTAGGGTAATCAAGGGAGTTGGTGGTGCAGGCAACACAGAAAAGGGGATGAAAGTGCCGACAGGAATTACACTGAACAAAGGTCTGCTACCAAGGTTAACAGCAAGAACCTTCAGTTGTTCTATTTTGATTTCATATCTTGTATTTCTGAACATGTGTTGGCTACAGGTTTACAATAGCCTTGTCACTAGCTGATTTTGTTTCCGCTGATGAGAGTAACAAGGGAGTGTCTGTGTGACTTGGGCAGAACAAACATCATAAGCGATTTATAGCTTGCCAATGTGTATATCTTTCACCTATATTTATATATGCATAGCTTGCTTACCAACCACATGGTTCCGGGTTCAGTCCCACTGCGTGGCACCTTAGGCAAGTGTCTTCTACTATAGTCTCAGGCCAACCAAAACCTTGTGAGTGGACTTGGTAGACGGAAACTGAAAGAAGCCCGTCGTATATATATATATATATATATATATATATATATGTTTGTGTTTGTCCCCCGACCATCGCTTGACAACCGATACTGATGTGTTTATGTCCCCGTAACTTAGCAGTTTGGCAAAAGAGACCGATAGAATAAGTACTAAGCTTACAAAGAATAAGTCCCGGGGTCGATTTTTTCGACTAAAGGCAGTGCTCCAGCATGGCCACTGTCAAATGACTGAAACAAGTAGAAGAGTAAAGAGAGTATATATATATATAATTATATACATAATTATAATGAGGGGTCAGCCAATTGCCTCACCACGTATGGTAGTTGAAAAGACATTAGTGTCTATTTCTAATTCAGTACGTAGAGAGGCTATTTGTTGACCCCTCATTATAATTATGTATATAATTATAGAATATTTTGTATGATTTGCATAAAATAGTGTTTTAACATACTGACTACTTGGTAAAATTATTATTATCAATAATCTTACCCTATATTATTATTGTATTATATTATATATATATGCAGGGTGATTCAAAAGTCTCCATACACAGGAAAAATTTATTTTTTGTATAAGAAAAAATCCCTTAGATCCCCTGAGCTGACCCCTCTTGATTTCTATCTTAGGATGGTGTATCATGGAAAGATAAAAGACATAAATGATTTGAAGGAAAGCATCCCCAACTCATTTGCACATGTATCACCAGATGTGTTATTACAAGTTCACAATGAATGGGGGTAAACGTATTGCAATGTGTATTGAAAACAATGGTAACCATACAGAGACTGTTCAATAATAATAAAAAACTGTTCTTATAAACTGTTTCTTATAAAAAGATAAATTGTTCCTATGTATGGCAACTTTTGAATCACCCTGTATATATATATATATATATATATATATATATATACACAGACAAAGTACACACTTTGTACGAATATACACA
>NC_068993.1:38307037-38308652 GCF_001194135.2 Octopus bimaculoides | reverse complement strand
TGTGTGTGTGTGTGTGTGTGTGTGTGTGTGTTAGATATGCAAAAGGAGCTTAATTAAAAGTCACAGGAAATGGAAACAATTTATGTAGGGGTGAATGAAAGAACCCAAAATAAAAAAAAAGGAGAAAAAAGAAAGTGTGTTAAAATATAGATTGGAGAAAAAAGAAAGAAAGAAAGAAAGAAAGAGCAAAAGAAAGAAAAAACTGAAGAAAGCAAGGGGAATGAAGAAATAAAGGGTTTGTCAAAAGCTCAAACTTTTGGGTGGGGAGTAACAAGAGAACCAAATACTTCAATGAGGAAAATCTATTTATTTCATGTTATGGTTAATTATATTTAACGACATGAACATTGAAGAATTTGATCAATTGCCTTCTATTATTTCTCAGCAAAATTATAAATTTGTGCATATTATTGCAACAATTCCTATGTCTGAGTATCTATCAATGAATCAATCAATCAATCAGTCTATCTATCTATCTGTCTATCTACTTATCTATCTACCTACCTACCTATCTACCTATCAACACACACATCTACCTATCTATCTATCTATCTATCTATCTATCTATCTATCTATCTATCTATTTATCTGTCTGTCTGTCTGTCTCCTTGCCTGTCTATTTATCTATGTCTATCTGTCTGTCTGTCTATCCATCTAGCTATCTATCTAGCTATTTGCCTCTCTATCAATATATCTGTCCTTCTTTATGTCTATCTATCTATTTGTCTGATTGTCTGTCTATCTAAGAATCTATCAGTGTATCTATTTGCCTCCCACTCTCCCTCTCCACCTTCTCTCTCCTCTCTCTCTCTCTCTCCCCCCCTCTCTCTCTCTCCCTACATCTCCTCAGACAGAAACAATTATGATACAATTTCCCCCACCCCAACCTCATATTGGTATTGTTAAGATCACAATAAAGACATGGATTGCAAATGCAAAAGAGAAAAGGAGTCTGGAAACAAGAACCCTTTTCTTCTCTTTCTCTTTAAAACAAAAAGAAATTTTCATTTTTTTTTTTCATTTCTATTTGTTTATTTATTAATTTTCAAATATTTCTAGTAATTTAGTGTTATTAACCTCTTTTCTTGTCTTCCTTACCTTCTCCTGCACTGCTTGCACTAGTCCTGTGCATTTGACTGCATATGTCTATTTATATACACATATACGCATCAACATCATCATCATCATCATTTGAACTGTTTGATGGATCCAAGGTTTCTCTATTTATCTGTCTATCTGTATGTCTGTCTGTCTGTCTATAGATTGATAGACATATATAGATATATATAAGTATATCTATCTATTTATCTATCTGTGTGTGTGTGTGTGTGTGTGTGTGTGTGTGTGTGCGTGTGTGTGTGTATGTGTGGGTGTGTGGGTGTGTGTGTGTGTGTGTGTGGATAGTTATGTACTGATAAATAGATAGATAGATAGCCAGATGGACAGGTAAGCAGACAGACAGACTGACAGATGAATAAACACACAGATGGACAGACAGACGGACAGACAGACGGACAGACAGATGGATAGACAGACAGACAAATAGATAGATAGATAGATACATTTCTTTTATTAGCCACACAGGGCTCAACGAAGATGGGACAAATACAATGAT
>NC_068993.1:38303356-38305218 GCF_001194135.2 Octopus bimaculoides | reverse complement strand
GCCAGCCTGAGACTATAGTAGAAGACACTTGCCCAAGGTGCCACACCATGGGATTGAACTCAGAACTATGTGGTTGGAAAGCCAGCTTCTTGCCCCCAACATATATATTGTATTGTTATGACAGTGCTGGCATTTATAAGTGGATGTGCAATGGCCCAGTGGTTAGGGCAGTGGACTCGCGGTCATAGGATCGCGGTTTCGATTCCCAGACCGGGCGTTGTGAGTGTTTATTGAGCGAAAACACCTAAAGCTCCACGAGGCTCTGGCAGAGGATGGTGGCAGCCCTTGTACTTTTTCACCACAACTTTCTCTTACTCTTTCTTCCTGTTTCAAAGGACCAGCCTCGTCACACTTTGTGTGTACCTGTATTTCAAAGGGCCAGCCTTGTCCCACTCTGTGTCACACTGAATCTCCCCAAGAACTACGTTAAAGGTACATGTGTCTATGGAGTGTTCAGCCACTTGCACGTTAATTTCATGAGCAGGCTGTTCCGTTGATCAGACCAACTGGAACTCTCGTCATCGTAACCGGCAGAGCGCCAACCAACAGGTGTTTATATGTGTTATTGTTGTCGTTTAGCCCTGGTTCTCACCTGATCCAGCGTACCTGTGATCAGAATTTTCAAGCCATCATAATAGTGTTTTGTGCATTTGTGTTTGGTTTGTTTGGTTTTTTTGTTAGGGTTTTTTTCCAAGCATATTTTGTATGAAGTTCTGTTGCTGTGTATCTCTCGGTTTTAAAAAGGGTACTTCATGTCCCTGGAGTGTCTGTGCCATGTATGAGATTACTTAAATAGGGGTGTCCACATGAAAGGTGTCTGACTATAGGCACAGAAGTGGCTGCGTAGGAAGAAGCTTGCTTCCCGACCGCATGGCTCCAGGTTCAGTCCCACTGTGACGCTTTGGGCAAATATCTTCTATTATAGCCTTGGGACAATGAAAGCCATGTGAGTGGGTTTGATAGACTAAAACTGAAAGAAGCCCATCATATATATATATATATGTGTGTGTGTGTGTGTATCTATGTGTATGTGTGTATCTGTGTGTGTGTGTGTGTGTGTATCTATGTGTGTGTGTCTGTGTTTGTCCTCCCATCACCACTTGACAACCAGTGTTGGTGTGTTTATGTTCCCGTAACTTAGTGGTTTGGCAAAAGAGACCAATAAAATAAGTATCAGGCTTAAAAAATAACTACTGGTGTCGATTCATTCAACTAAAAATTCAAGATGGTGCTCCAGCATGGCCGTAGTCTAATGACTGAAACAGGTAAAAGATAAAAGATATACAAACAAAAAAAAAAGAAAACAAGTCTTCAGAAAAACCATTCTGGTATTGTGGATCAAATGTAAGATGTTGTTGTTGCTGCTGCTGCTGCTGATGTTGTTGTTGCTGCTGTTGATGGCAATAATTGCATGCAGAGGAAAGCTTAGAGGAACTGCACAAACTGGTAAAAATAACAGCAGCCAAATATTCCTCAAATTATACTGTCATCATCATCATCATCATCATTGTCATCGTCGCTGTCATTGTCATCATCGGTCGTCATCACCATAGTCGTCATACTTGTCGTCGTCATCATCATCCTCATTTTCAACATTGCCGTCATCATCACCAGCGTTGTCATTGCCATTCGTCATTGTTGCCACCATCATTGTAATTGCATTCATTGTCATTGCTGCTGTCACTATCATCATCATTATCATCATCATTGTCATCATCATCATCATCATCATTGTCATCATCATCATCATCATTATCGTCACCATCATCATCATCATTCTCATCATCATCATTATCATCATCATTGTCATCATCATCATCATCATCATTGTCATCATCATCATCATCATTATCGTCACCATC
>NC_068993.1:38301545-38303246 GCF_001194135.2 Octopus bimaculoides | reverse complement strand
ATCATCATCATTGTCATCATCATCATTGTCATCATCATCATCATCATCATCATTATCGTCACCATCATCATCATTCTCATCATCAACATTGTCATTATCATCATCATCATCATCATCATTGTCATCATCATCATTGTCATCATCATCATCATCATCATCATCATCATCATTGTCATCATCAACATTGTCATCATTGTTGCTGTCATCGTCATCATCATCATCATCATCATTACTGCCATCATAATCATCATCGTCATTGTAATCATCATCATCATCATCAGCAGCAGCAGCAGCAGCTGTAGCAACGACAATAGCAGCAGCAGCAGCACTAGTTGCAGTAGCAGTAGTGGCAGCAGCAGAAGCAGCAACAAGTCATCGGAACATTACCCTGACAATACGCAGTTCAGGGTTTAGCATAGAGGGAGACAGTTTGTGTTATTTCCCTAATTGGAAAGGGGTGCTCGTGCTGACAATGTGGGATAAAGTATTGTGTGTGGGAGAGAGAGAGAGAGAGAGAGAGAGAGAGAGAGGAGGGTTTTTATAGTAATAAGGAGGAGGAGGAAGAGGGGGAGGAGGGGGATCCTAGCTGGTGATGGTGGTGGTAGTTGTTGTAGGGATGGTGATGATTATGATGGAGAAACAGTATAAAAATGATGGGAAAGGTGGTGGTGGTGCTGCTGGTAAAAGTGTGATGGTGATGATGATA
This sequence comes from Octopus bimaculoides, assembly GCF_001194135.2. Classification (NCBI taxonomy): domain Eukaryota; kingdom Metazoa; phylum Mollusca; class Cephalopoda; order Octopoda; family Octopodidae; genus Octopus; species Octopus bimaculoides. Next base: position 38,302,540 of record NC_068993.1, on the reverse strand, counting down.
ACAATGATGATGATAACAATGATGATGATAATGAGGAGGTGGAGGAGGAGAACGATGACGATGACGACGACGACGATGACGACGACGATGACGACGATAATGATGGTGGTAATGACAAAGATGATGTTAATGATGGTGATGATGATGACGATGACAAAACTAATGGTGATAATGATGATGATGAGGAAGAAGGTGTTGGTGTTGGTGTTGGTGGTGGTGATGATGATAATGGTAATGATGATGATGATGACAATAATGATGGTGGAGACTCTGATGGTGGTGAGGGTGATGAAGATGAGGATGAGGATGATGATGATGATGGTGACAATGGTGGTGGTGGTGGTGGTGATAACAATGATGTTGATGTTGATGATGATGATGAAGAGGAAGGTGAAGGCAGTAATGATGACAACAATTCTAAATGATGTCACCACCACCACTACCATGACCCTGTCCCATCCCATCTCATCTCAACCAGTTCCTGTTGCTCCAGTACTCACCACTGCTGAACAGAAACCTACCCACCCCTGCCATCACCGCCACCACCACCACCACCATCATCATTATCATCACCATCATCACCATGCTAAACATACCAACCCCCACTACCCCCGCCGCTGCTGCCGCCACCACCCTCTCGTGCATCTGCTGGATTAGGTTTGACCTGGAGTTTACACAACAACAATCTGCATCAATGCATCACCATCAGCAGCACCACTGTACTACCACCGCCACCACCACCACCACCACCACTAAAAGCATCATTCCCATCGCCATTCTGACAATTCCACTACTCCGAACAAGATTACCATTACCACTTTCTCCTCTACCAGCTCCACAAGCATCACAACTACAACCACAACCACCACCACCAACAACAACAATACTGTTACCTCTACCACTACTACTACAATTTTGTCTCCTCTACCAAAACATTCGAACATAACCATTACCATCTTCAACAAAACCACCACCACCACCACCACCACTGCTAC
>NC_068993.1:38299717-38301022 GCF_001194135.2 Octopus bimaculoides | reverse complement strand
GGCAGATAGATAGATAGATATATTGATTGCTTGATCAATAGATAGATAGACAGATTGATAAATAGAGAAATGACAGATAGGTACATAGATTGATAGATAGATAGATAGACAGAGAGAATGACTGACTGACAGACAGACAGACAGGTAGATATATAGATAGATAGATAGATAGATATAGACAGATATATAGAAGGATAAACAGATAGATAGATAGACAGACAGACAGACAGAAGGACAGACAGACAGTTAGATGATAGATAGATAGATAGATAGATTAGAAAGGAAGTAAGAGATAGGGTGTAAGAGAGACATAGTAGTAATTATTGTTTTTATTTAGCCCCAGGTCAATGGTCCTATGATCAAAAGTGATGGTGATGTTGGTTATGGTGAATGTGGCAGTGGTAGGGGCAGTGGAGTGGGAGAGTAAGAAGACAGGAGGAGGAGATGCATAGAAGGAAAAAGAGAGAGGGGGATGAAGGGAGGGAGGGAGAGAGGAGGAGAGAAGAAAAGAGAGTAAGTAGGAGAATAAGGGTCTTAGTGAAAAGAAAAAAAAGGGAGAGACAGACAGATGGTGAGGGAAGAAGTGGGGGAGAGAGAGAGAGGGATTCAAGGAAGTGTATGTATATGACAAAGGGATGGGAAATAAAGAAAGAGACAAGCAAACAATGACTGAGAGAAAAGAAACAATAAGAGAAAGAAAGAAAGAAAGAAAGAAAGAACAATAAGAGAAAGAAAGAAAGAAAGAAAGAACAATAAGAGAAAGAACAATAAGAGAAAGAAAGAAAGAAAGAAAGAAAGAACAGTGTGGACTGGGTGGGAGAGTGTGATTGTTCTAATGGTTGGAGAAGGAGGTGATATGTATTATGGGTAGGGACAGCATTGTGAGTGGGGGGTTGGTGGTGGGGGGAACCGAGCGGCAGCGCGGGGTGTGGTGGGTTCGAAGTCTTTGAAAATGCTGAAGACTTGTTGACATGGATTCATCTTTTTGCATTCTTTACAATGGTGACACACAATTCAGCATCCGACCATCCATCTCTTCTGCATTCCTGCACCCCATTCATCATTAGCCAACCCACCCCCATCCCTCTTCCTTCTCCTCCTCCTCCTATAACAACTACTACTACTACTACTGTTAATGATGATGATGATGATAATGGAACACACGTCTTCTCTTCTCACATCATCACTCGCAAAAGCACTCAGACTCAATCACAAACTGTATGTACATATATAAACACAACAGTATGTATATTATGTATGTATGTATATATATATATATATATATATATATATATATATATATAT
>NC_068993.1:38297675-38299405 GCF_001194135.2 Octopus bimaculoides | reverse complement strand
ATATATATATATATATATATATATATATATATATATATATATATATATATACACACACATATGTGCATATTTATATATCCATGTATATATTTGTATAAATGTGTGTGTGTGTGTGTGTGTGTGTGTTATCATAATCATGCATATATTGTCATACAAACTGTACATTCATGTAGGGCTTGGCTTGCAATCCCTTACCACAGGTTTCATAAAGTCCCTTATGTTGGCATGGTGACAGTATACATCAGTGAAGCAGCTTCTACAATCACCATGGTAACACACGAAACTTTTTCGAAAGAAATAATTGAATGTTGTACCTAAGAGTGTGACGTAAACAGATCCTAAGACCAAGTATTTGGTAATATGGCGGCAGTGCAAAGAAAAAAAAAAGATTATTAAAACAAATAATGAAATCACTGTTAAAATGTATGAGCCAGGATAAATGAATGCACTTCTATGTGGTTGTCTGATTTGCTAGAAACAGGAATGAAACATCATGTATTGGACAATGTAATTGTTGGTCAGAAGAAAATTACAAGGCTGGAACATTTTTGATCATGTGTCTCACAAACAGAACTGACCTGGGGTTAAACAACAACAGCTGAGATGTTAATATGATTAAGATTGATTTTCGTACATATTTACAAAACAGAGGGATTGCAGCAGAGGATTCAAAGGGCAAGTGTGAAGGTATCCAAAATTTCTTTTGGTTTATCATGTCTGTTATTCACGGAGAGGGTTACCAAAAGTGTCTTTGACCCCCTAGGCACCGGAAATCCTTGCGATGACACTGGTGCAAGTTCTCAAATTTGTGAAAAATGAATAGTGAGTTATCATCATCATCATCAACATTATCATCATTATTGTTATCATCATCATCATCATCATCATCATCCATCATCCTCATCATTAATCTCATCATTATCATTGTCATTGTTGTCATCATTATCATTGTCATCATCAACATCCTTATCATCTATCATTATCATCATCTCCATCCTCCTTGTATCACCCTCCTCATCATCATCATCATTATCATCATCGTCATTGTTGCCATCATTGTTGTCATCATTGTTGTCATCATCCTCATCCCCATTATCATTATCATTATCCTCATTGCCATCGTTATCATCATCATCATCATCCTTGTCATCATCGTCATTGTTGTCATCATTGTCATCATCAACATCATCATCGACTATCATTATCATCATCTCCTTCCTCCTTGCATCACCCTCCTCCTCCTTATCATCGTCGTCATTGTTGTTATCATTGCTGTCATCATCATCATTATTGTCATCATTGTCATTATTATTATCATCACCATCATCATTGTCATCATCATCATCATCTTTAAATGTCCGTCTTCTGTGTTTGGATGGACTGGAGCACATGAATGTTAAACACGTAATGCATTTTTACGATCCATAAATGAAGGCAAATTACAAATGATTTATTATGATAATAATTATGAAGGTATTGTACACAAGTGCTCGGATGCACTGCAACTCATCAGAAAAAGTGTCAGAGAGAACAATAAGTGACAATAAGTTAAGTAAAGAAAGACAGGACACAACACGAGACAGAAAAGGGAACTGTGAAAGGATGATGTCAACAGGTACAAGTTCCCTAAGCCAAGAAGAAGTTCTCTCAATTAAAAAAAGGACAAAAGCTATGGTACTACCTCTCTCTCTCTCTCTCTCTCTCTCTCTCTCTCTCTCTCTCTCTCTCTC
>NC_068993.1:38288482-38297607 GCF_001194135.2 Octopus bimaculoides | reverse complement strand
CTCTCTCTCTCTCTCTCTCTCTCTCCCACCTTCTCTCTCTCTCTCATGCACCTTCAAAACTAAAGATATGGTCAAAGCACAGGCTGAAATTGTTTGGTATATCTCTGACCATACATAGATGTTGCAGTCCATGGGTTAAAATCATACAAGAGTGACAATAAGAAACATTGCACATGATGTAGACCTGCTGCTAGTTGCCATTTCTGCATTGCTGTAAGGGTGATTGATCAAAGCAGAGCTAATGGAAGAGGACACAATATCAGGGAATCAGGGAGTTTAAAATGGATTTACGAGGTGGAAGCAAAATGTTACTGGACTAGTTATGTTTAATAAAAAATAACTTATATTCATAAGTTTTAACATCATCTCCTTTGAAATAGTCACCTTGCACACCAAAACACTGGTCCCAGTGTTCCTGCCACAACCATGTGCTGCCATCTGTTGGCATACTACAGAACTAGTCTCAGAACTTTTTGATACCACCTCATACTTGTTCTAAAGACCGCCACTGAAGGTCATACAGCCATACCAGAACTGTACCTAGTAGAGGATGCTGAGACAAAGAGTACAAAGTTAATGATACAGGGCAGAACGCTTAGTTGCTGCATTTGTTGAAGTAAAATTCACTTTAAATCTGAATACCCAGAAGAATTAGGAAGATAGGTAAAAATAATACACAGGGGAAATGGAAAGTAATGGCAACAATTGACAGAGCAACAGCAAGAGGTGCAGCAAACTGTATTTTCCAGAGCAGCACCAACCAAAATTCTGGGACAGCAAAAGAAATATCTTTAAGCCGAGTATCAAAAATAGATGAGCAAATATTTTGTCCCTTGACAGTACCAGCCTGTAGCTCCATGCTTTCATTGTGATGAGAAAGAAATAATAATTACAGATGAAAATTCCCAAATGTTCAGTGAAAATAGAAAGAGAATAAAAAGAGGAAAAAGTCACTGAACATGAAGACACAACACAAAACAATTAATACAGGTGAGCAAGAATTTGTTGTAAATGACAATGAAATTCCTCCTCAGGAAAATAACAAAAGAAATGAAGTGACTGAAAACAAACTTCAAACATTAAATAAATGGTTAATAGAAAACAACTATGCATCCCTAGTGCCAATGCCTTTTCAAAGAAGTTAATATAAACAACATGCCAATGACAGAGTACTTGTAAAATTAAAAACTAGGATGTTACATTGAGCTTAACAGAGATTACCCTCAAGATGTTAGTGACATCAAATGTCTAAAAAAATATGCTGAATGGTGCATTTGGTTGCACTCAATGTGAGAAATGTTTCAGTGAACAGGGTCATGGAGTGCACTTATTCTACATAGCCAGTAAATCTTTCACTTTTTTTTGTCTTTCATTATTTTTTGTGTTAAATATTGTTTTATTATAATCTTTATCTATTTCTGTGCAAGTATGTGCATGCATGTATGTATGCATGTATGTATGTAAATGTTTGAGAGTGTGGAAAGACAGAGATTTATATAGATAGATCAACAGATAGATAGATAGATAGATAGATAAATAGATAGAAAAGAGAGTAATATCTTTAAAATCCTTAATATATTCTCCCTGTTTTTGTAAACAGTTCCTCATACTCTATATCTTATATTATGTAACTCCTAGTGAAGGTTTTGGATTTTTCCTACTTTTTCAAATATTATTTTTATTATTATGCACCCTTTTAAAGCCTAGCTAGGCTCATGGGCCCAGTTTCCCGGTTTCTATGGCGTATGTGTTCCCCCCAGCTGGACGGGACACCAGTCCATCACAGCATTACTCAAGAAAAAGGAAGAAAGAGTGAGAGAAAGTTGGGGCGAAAGAGTACAACAGGGGTCACCACCACTCCCTGCCAGAGCCTCATGGAGCTTTAGGTGTTTTCACTCAATAAACACACATAACGCCCAGTCTGGGAATCAAAACCTCGATCCTCCGACTGTGAGTCCACTGCCCTAACCACTGGGCTATTGCATCTCCACATTTCTTCAAACCTTCGTAGTTAAAAAAGAAATGACTGTTATTTGACATGCTGTCAGAAACATTAGGACATCAGTAAAGATATTTTGAAGTATTAATTTCAGTGCTTTACATTCCTAGTTCAAATTGTGCCATCATCAGCTTTGTCTTTCATCCCTTAGTTAGCAATAAAATACAGTACCAGTAAAATACTAGGGTATTGATTAATCCCCTCCCCTCAAAACTGCTGGCTGAAGATCAGCAATTTTGAGGATGAGGGAATTAGCAAAATTATAAAAGTGTCAGAATAAAAATGTTTTGTAACATTTGTTCTGGCTCTTTACATACTGAGTTCAAATCCCGCTGAGCTCAACTTTGCCATTTATCATTTTGGGGTAGATGAAATAAAGCACCAGTCAAGTACTAAAGTTAGTACTTGACTTGTACTTTATTTCATCAACTCCAAAATTTTCTGACTTCTGTTGCTTAGTGTGCTAGAAAAATGCTATGCCATATTTTTTCCATTCCTTTATGTTATGAGTTCAAATCCCATTGAGCTCAACTTTGTTTTTTATCCTCTTGAGTTCACTACATTAAAGACACAAGAATCAGTGGTATTGGTTAACTAGACCCTAAAAATTGTTGGTAAGACTGGCTGTGTGGTAAGAAGCTTGCTTCCCAACCACATGGTTCCAGGTTCAGTCCCACTGACGTTTGGCCTTGTGACTGGCACTAAGTGATTAGATTTTGGGATTGAGCCAGTACTGGACAAGGATTCTGGATTATTTTCCCTGTTTTTTTACTTAATTTTTGAGAGCGGTCGGGTTCAATTTTAGTATTCTTGTTAGTGAGAGCAATCAAGTCTATTTCAGATATTCTCATTTTAAAAATCATCTCTGGCTAATCGTTGAGAGGATGTTGGTGTTGCTTTGGTGGAGGTTTGCGCTCTCTGAATGCTCTTATTATTATCATTATTATCATTATTATTATCAAGGCGGTGCGCTGGCAGAATTGTTAGTGTCCTGGATGAAATGCTTAACGGTATTTCACCAGTCGCTACATTCTGAGTTCGAACTCTGCCAAAGTCAGCATTGCATTTTATACTTTTGGGGTTGATAAATTTAGTACCAGTTGAGTACTGAGGTTGATGTAATCGACTCATCCCCCACCCCCAGCAATTTATTGCCCTTGTGACAAAATTTAAAATCATTATTATTATTCACTAGTCTTATTTTTATAACGTGCTTTCACTTCACTACCGAACACAGCTCTGTGTGCCTTGGGTATGTACTGTGGTTTATTATGATGCTCTTATTTTTACTGTATTGAAAGTGTTTTACATAGGATGAATGCAGTGCTAAGTAATGCTATTTTCTGTATGTTATATATACTTGTTAGTCCTGGTGTTTTTGTTATGTATTTGTCTGAATATTTTATATCATACCTAATACACCCACTATAATAGGAATTGTTTTTGTTTTTAGACTCCGCATTCGAGTTACCTCTATTTCCAGGTCTTTGTATTTTGAAAGCTTCTTCATTTATTTTAGAGAAGCATTGTCATCTGCTGGTATTGATACATCAATTAGAAAGCATTTTTTCTCTTGGTGATCTCTGATAACTATATCTGGCCTATTGACCTTAATTTCTCTATCTGTCTATATTGGCATATCCCAGAGTATGTTTGCTTTCCCATTTTCTGTGACCTTTTTTGCCGTGTACCTACCCCATCTTTTTTCTGCTGTTATTCCATAGTGTTGGCATAGATTCCAGTGTATATAGGTCCCAGTTGTCACATCTGTGAATATATTCCTTCTTGGCCAGGACTGGTCAGCCAGAGACAATATGATTTATTGTTTCTTCTCCATCACCACATATTCTGCAGTTACTTGTATTTCTTTTCATCATGTGTATTTGGTAATTTCTGGTGGGATGCTTTGATCTTTTGCTGCAATTAAAAATCTGCTTTCAGTCCTGAGCTTCTCAGCCATTGCTGGGATTTTGCTTTGTCTTTTTTTTTTTTGTGTGTTTAGTTTAATCCAGTATTTGCCATGAAGGGGCTTTTCTTGCCATTGTTTTATCATGATCCGTTGCTGTTCCAGTTTTAGTTTGGATTTCAGTTGTTTTATAGCTTTTATTGTTTCTTCTTTTTCTTCATACTTGTTTGGTAGTATAACTTCTTTTTTGTATTTGTCAGCTTCCTTAAAGACTGAAAACAGTTTTTTATTTTGTTTGTTTTGTGGCTATTTGTATTAGTTTTCCTTGCTTCTGAAGTAAGTATTTTTGTAGTCCTATGGGGCTTATTTTGTAATAGTATTCTAACTGTATAAGGCCTGTACCACCTGTGATACATTGTATATATATATAACCTTTCCATGTCAGATTTTGGGTAGTGCATCCTAAATCCTGTCATTTTTTTCTTGTTTTCCTGTCTATTTTCATTATTTCACTTAGAGTCAAGTTAAGAATATTGTAACTGTAACTTATAACTAGGATGGCAAGAGTGTTGATACCTGTTATCTTGTTTTTTGCATTGAGCTCTGTTTTCAGTATTAATCTAACATGTCTATAATATTCTTTTGTTATCTTCTCTTTCATTCGTGTGTGTTGTATCGTCTCTAGTTCATTGATTCCTAAGTATTTGTATGTCTGGCTTTGGTCTAATTCTCTTATTTCATTCACTTTATCTAGTGTGATGTTACAACTCTTAACTCATTTTCCTTTTTTCAAGGTTGCTATGGCACATTTTTTAAAGCCAAATTTCATGTTTATTTCTTTGATAAATCCATGTACAGTTTGTAGTAATGTTTCTAGCTGTTTGTCATTTGTAGCATACAGTTTTAGATCATCAATATATAAGAGGTGGCTGATTGTTTTGCCGTAACAGTTGTATCCATATCCAGTTCTGTTTAGCATGTCAGATAAAAGTGTCAATGCCAGACAGAAAAGGAGTGGAGAGAGCGTGTTTCCCTGGAACATTCCTCTTCTAATGGGGATGGCTTTGGTTTTTATGAGTCTGCCATTTATTCATGGAATGTTTTATATATTTTATGATTATTGTTGCATGATAATGATTATTGTTCATGACTAGTGTTTCTAGGATCCATGTGTAGGGAAGGCTATCGAAGGCCTTTCAGTAATCGATCCAGGCCATACTTAGACCCTTCTTCTTTCTGCGGATGTCTTCAGTTATGACTTTATTGATCAGTAGCTGATCTTTATAGCCATATGAGCTCTTGCAGCATCTCTTCTGCTCTTCTGGAAGCAGGTTGTTTTCTTCCAGTTGTTTGCTCATTCTCTGCAACATTATTGCAGTAAAGGCTTTGTAAATTATCATTATAATTATTATTATTATTATAATTATTATTATAATTGTTATTGTCATTACTATTATTGTTGTTGTTGTTGTTGTTATTATAATAAAGGCAGTGATCTGGCAAAATTGTTAGCAAAATGCTTAGCAGTGTTTTGCCTGTCACTATCTTCTGAGTTCAAATTCCAATTAGGTCGATTTTTGCTTTTCATTCTTTCAGGGTCGATATATTAAGTACCAGTGAAACACTGAGGTTGATGTAATCGACTATCCCCTTCCTTCCACATTTCCGGCCTTGTGCCTTTACTAGAAAGGATTATTAATATTATTACTATTATTATTATTATTGGAGCCTGGTGTAGCCATCTGGTTCACCAGTCTCCAGTCAAATCATCCAACTCATGCTAGTATGGAAGGCGGACATTAAACGATGATGATGATCATCATGATCATGTTGATCATTATTATTATTATTATTATTATTATTATTATTATAGACATCGCACAGTATACAATATCAGGAGGTTGTTGATTGAAGATATTGTGTCTACCGGGGGTTTGTACTGTTTGTCAAGTCACAACAAAGACCTCAGATAGACAGTACTTTACACAATATGCGTGCAGTTCCAAGTAATGCCAACTTTTGCAATACATCTAGATTGTAGGTACCTCTAAGGTTTTCAGATGATTTTTCAGATTGGGTGGTATTGAACCCATTGCTCCGATGGCAATAAGGATAACCCTTTTTGTTCGACTCCTCATAGCTGCCACATCCTATCAATCTCAATTCTCAGGTTTCCATATTTATTAACTTTTTCTCTTTCCTTCATGATATGTTGATCTCCTGGCACTGCTACGTCGATTATTAAGACACTCGTGTTTTATTATTATTATTATTATTATTATTATTCCAGCAAGCTGGCAGAATTGTTAGCAGGCGAAGTGTTTAGAGGTATTTCGCCCATCTTTACATTCTGATTTCAAATTCCACTGAGGTCAACTTTGCCTTTCATCCTTTCGAGATCAATAAAATAAGTACCACTTGAGTACTGGGATCGATGTAATCAACTATCCCTCTCCCTCAAATTTCAGGCCTTGTGCCTATACTAGAAAGGATTGTTATTATTATTATTATTATTATTATTATTATTATTATTATTATTGTTGTTGTTGTTGTTGTTGTTGTTATTATTGTTGTTGTTATTATCATTATTATTGTTATTATTATTATTATTATTATTATTATTATTATTGTTATTGTTATTGTGGTTGTTGCTGTTGTTTTTATTATTAGTAGTATTAGTTCTTCGTTATCTTCTCATCCTGTCCTTTTTCTCCTCCTTCTTACACTTTATGCCTAGTGTTTCCTTCTCTTTCTCCCCCTCTTTCTCCTACGCTACCTCCACCTTCGACCCACATTACTACCATTACAATCACCACTCCCCCACCAGAACCACAATCTTCACCACCATTCACATCAGCACCACATATATTTCTACCACCACCACCACCATCACCACCATTTCTTCTCCTACTCTAGTGGTGGTGATTGTAGAGGTAGCTTTATTTGCAATAGAAATTCTCAATTCTAGAATCAATTACAGAATCTTCCTATGTCCATCTACATGCAAATATTCATTCAACCATCCGAGCATCTACCCACCCCTTCAGCCACCCACTTCCTCAGCCACCCAAACCCTTTAGCCATTCAACCCCTAAGCCACCCAACACCTCGACCACCCAACCCCTCAACCACCCAAGCCCTCAGCCACCCAACCCCTCTGCCACCCAAACCCTCAACCACTCAGCCACTATTAATTTATTTTATCAACCCCGAAAGGATGAAAGGCAAAGTCAACCTCAATGGCAGTTGAACTCAGAACATAAAGACAGATGAAATACCGTTAAGCATTTTGCCCAGTATGGTAACAATTCTACCGACTCACTGCCTCATCTTAATCTATAACAAGAGCACTCAGACAGCGCAAACCTCCACCAAAGCAACACCAACGTCCTCTCAACGATTAGCCAGAGATGATTTTTTTAAATGAGAATATCTGAAATAAACTCAATTGCTCTCACAAATGAGAATACTAAAAATTAACCCGACAGCTCCCAAAAATTAAGTAAAAAAACAAGCAAAATAATCCAGAGTCCTGGATCAATCCCAAAATCTAATTAGTTTGTGCCAGTCACAAGGCCAAACACCCCTAAAAGTTTCATCTGAATCCATCCAGTGATTCTTGAGATACTTTATCCAGGGACAAGCAACAAACAAACACAACTGAAAACAATACCTCTGCTTTTGCTAAGGCAGAGGTAATAATGAATGCAAAATTTTATCTGTCCATCTGGGACCCCTGTATCTCAGTCTACATTTGCTCAATCCTGGGATTGAACATCTGCCCTTCGTTTGGTTCTTGACCGTCCAGTGCTGGGATCAGGTCTGGATAAGGATCTGTTATGCGCTAACAGTTACTCTCTTTTACTCTCAGGACTTATTCTTTGTAAGCCTAGTACTTATTCTATTGCTCTCTTTTGCTGAACCGCTAAGTGACAGGGGACATAAACACACCAGCATCGGTTGTCAAGCGATGTTGGGGACAAACACAGACACACAAACATATACACACACATACACACACATTATATATATATATATATATATATATATATATATATATATACGACAGGCATCTTTCAGTTTCCGTCAACCGAATCCACTCACAAGGCTTTGGTCAGCCCAAAGCTATAGTAGAAGACACTTGCCCAAGGTGCCATGCAATGGGACTGAACCCGGAACCATGTGGTTGGTAAGCTGAAAATTTAAATTTTAAAAGAAAACCAAAAATTTGAGAACTTACAAGTTTTCCATTTCAAGTGAATTTAAAATAATATCATATTGGTAGGGTACCAATAAGTGTTTTATTATTATTGCTTGCTTTAGTTTGGGGCTGCAGGTCCATTTAGCCCTCCACAGGTGTCTGCTTAAAGGTCCACATGAAGTGTGGCTTTTAAGCTAGTATTGAAATTAATGTGATTGCCATGGTGGGAATGTCTTTGCTCATTAGTTGTTCATCACCAATTGACCTAGAGTTAAACAACATTTATAACAACAGAACCACCACCAGCTCCACCAGCATCTATAATAATACCACAGAGGCAATGAAGGAATCTTTAAGGGGGAGGTCTATTGGACTGCTAGAAAGGTCACATAAACCACTCTAAAATCTTATCCAGATGTTTTAAAGAAGGAAGGACATATTGGGTTATTTAGCCTCGGATATATAAAATGAGTGGGATGGTCACAGCTAGATTGCCGTTGATTGTTAGACTATTTAATCAGGGTTGACATGGAGGTTAAACAATAATGACATCAACAACAATAGTACATACAACACCACTGACATCATAACCACCACTATCAACATGAATACCAGTGCCAACACCATCTGCAATGTTGGCACTCCATCGGTTACAACGTCAAGGGTTCCAGTTGATCCGATCAATGGAACAGCCTACTCATGAAATTAACGTGCAAGTGGCTGAGCACTCAACAGACACGTGTACCCTTAACGTAGTTCTCGGGGACATTCAGCATGACACACTGTGACAAGACTGACCCTTTGAATTACAAGTACAACAGAAACAAGAAGAAAGAGTGAGAGAAAGTTGTGGTGACAGAGTACAGCAGGGTTCGCCACCATCCCCTGCCGGAGCCTCATGGAGCATTAGGTGTTTTCGCTCAATAAACACTCACAACGCCCGGTCTGGGAATCGAAACCGCGATCCTATGACCACGAGTCCGCTGCCCTAACCACTGGGCCATTGCGCCTCCACCCAG
>NC_068993.1:38286455-38288466 GCF_001194135.2 Octopus bimaculoides | reverse complement strand
AGTACAACAGAAACAAGAAGAAAGAGTGAGAGAAAGTTGTGGTGACAGAGTACAGCAGGGTTCGCCACCATCCCCTGCCGGAGCCTCATGGAGCATTAGGTGTTTTCGCTCAATAAACACTCACAACGCCCGGTCTGGGAATCGAAACCGCGATCCTATGACCACGAGTCCGCTGCCCTAACCACTGGGCCATTGCGCCTCCACCCAGCTGCAATACTAACACTACAATCAACACCTCCAATGCTGTCATCACCAAAACCACCACCACCAATACCATTACCGCCACCATCACCAAAACCACCACCACCAATACCATTACCGCCACCATCACCAATAGCAACAACAACAACGTCAGAAGCATTGCAAAACCAATAACAACAACACCACGATGTCAAAATGTTGGTGCCTCTATATGGACATTTGACCTGTTAGATATAACAGTCAAAATCCCTCATATCACACCTTACTTTTTTTTTTACAAAAACATGTCCGTGACACATTGGATGTCGTAGTCTTAGCGACACCGTTGTAAGACATGAATGACCATGGCTGCAAATGTCTTTGATCAATGTCTGTTTGACCAGGGTTAACCTTGGACTGAATACCACCAGTAGTTGTGACCACCACCACCACCACCAATACCAGCTGATTGAAAACGACAGCTAGAACTGCCACAAAAGTGTGCCCAAACTAAAAAAAATCACCTTCCATAGCCTACTACTGCCACCACAACCTACACCGTCACCAACACCACTATCGCCAACACTGTTGTGCATCGCACATACAAAAGCCGTATGCAAGAAGAAGAAGAAGAAGGTGATGATGATGATGAAGAAGACGATGAAGAAGGGAGGCAATAGGCATTAATTGCGTTCTGTTGGTCTTAGAGTAGAATTCCTCTTGAGCTATGAGTCAGTTGTGTTAATCATGGATACACAATAGTTGGTTCCCTCTACCCCCACCACTCTCTCTCTCTCTCTCCCTTTCCTCTTTCTCTTTTTTTCCTATCTCAATCCTCTTCTGTCCCTTCTCTCATTCTCTCTCTCTTTCTCTATCTTCCTTGTCCCAATGTGTTAATCATGAACATACAATAGGTCTTTCTTCTCTCCCTCTCATCTCTCCCTCTCTCTCTCTCTCTCTCTCTCTCTCATTCCCCTACGTCTTTCTCCTATCTCAATCCTCCATCCTCTCTTCTCATACCCTCTCTTTCTCTCTCTTTCTCATGCTCTTCCTTGTCCCAATGTGTTAATCACGAATGTACAATAAGTCTCTCCTCTCTCCCTCTCTTCTTCCTTTCTCTCTTTCCTCTCCCTTCTCTCTCTCTCCTGCTAGTCCCAATGCATAGGAATGTCGTGTCGGTATTGATCCTGCTCTCAGATAATACTCTCACTGATGAGTCAATTAAATCTCATTGTATTCTTCTGGCCTACCTTTCTATATTAAGCAGGCACACACCACATATTCCATGAACAAAATTATGATGGCCATTCTTTAACAATCAATTCTCCACACAGCTCTGGGATGACAAAGAATGCCTTTGGTCGGTCTATTGTAGCTGACATTGGGAAAAGTGAAAAATTAGCCTTGGTTCGTTGTTAGTGCATCGGTTAGTATTGTTTGTGTCTGTCGCTGTCTCTCTTTCTCTGTCTGTCTGTGTTCGGTGCTTTCAGTGTCTTTAGCTCTACCATCTCTGAATGTGTGTGTTTGTGTGTGTGTTTGTGTGTGTGAGTGTGTTTGTGTGTGTGATTGTGTGTGTATGTGTGTGTGTGCATGTAAGTGCGTGTGTTTGTATGGATAGGTGTATGTATATGTGTGTGTGTGTCGGTGGGCATATATTATATATATACATATATACACACACACATAAATACATATATACATACACATATATACACGTAAATATATATATATAGTCATGTATGTATGTATATATATATATATACACACACACACACACATAAGTATATATATATATATATATATATATATATATATATATATATATATATAT
>NC_068993.1:38284800-38286381 GCF_001194135.2 Octopus bimaculoides | reverse complement strand
ATATATATATATATATATATATACATACATATATATATATATATATATACACGCACACACATATATTTATATATGTTTATGTTCACATATATGTGATGGGAGTTTATATGAATATATATATATATTTATTATATATATATGCGTATGTGTGTATAAATATATATATGAATGTATGTATGTGTGTATAAGTACATGTGTATGTGTATAAGTGTGCATGTCATTGTGCCATTGTGTGGCTACCATTGTGTCCACATGTGTGTGAGTGTGTGTCTGTGTGTATGGTGTGTGCTGTAACTGAATGAATACACACAGGGTAAATGTCTTTTCTTTTTCGTTTTTTTCTCTTTCCTCTCCACCTTTTAGTTCCTCTCATCAATATCTACTTTTCACTTAGTTTCTCAACAAGCAAAGAGAGAGAAATTATCGCTGATTTCAGGTGGGGGGGGAACTGCTAAACGCATCTTCTCACTGTCACAGCATTTGTTCATCCACCCTGCTTTTCTGGCGCCTAGCCCAGTCCAGCCCTAACCGCACTAGTTGACGTTTCTGTTTCTTCAGCCGAGAGGTCTTGTAAAGCAGGGTGTGGTGGACAGCGAGGGAGGAGGGGGTTAAGGAAAACGGATCAAGGATTGGGAAAGGAGGAGGGAAAGAACACAACACAAAACAAACGAAAAAGACAAGAAAAAAAGGAGGAAGAGTGAGGGTTGGGGTGGGGTGGGTGGAGGTAGAGGCGAAGGAAAAGGAAAGAGGAAAAGGAGGGTCAACACTGAAGGAGACACAAATAAAGATATGCACACATGCACATGTGTACATTGACACACATGCTTGCACACACATACACTGATATGCACACATGCACACTCGTATGTATGTGCATATTGACATACACACTCTCTCTCTCACACACACATACAAACACACACACATGCACACACGTGTGCAAAGAGGGGGTGGAGAAAAGCAACAACAATAGTAACTACAACAACGCTAATAGTTATAACAATAACAACAACAGCAATATTTATAATAATAATAATAATAATAATAATAATAATATCCTAATTATCATAATAATTATTACTGTTTAAAAATAAACTATAATAATAATAATCATAATAATAGTAATAATAATAGTAATAATAATGATAATAATAAAGATGATGGAGCTGATGATAATAATAATTATAATTATAGCTAATTGCTATAGCAATTTAAAAGCTGGAACAAAAAAGATGAGAGGGTAAAGAGGGGGGAAAATAAACAATAACAAGAGCGGTAGCAGCAGCAGCAGCAGCAACAATACAACAGCAACAATAACAACAACAACAGTAATAATAACAATGTAAGGATAACTGTAAAAGCATCAGTCTGCAAAAGTGTGCACATTCTTTCAGTCGTAGAATTCGTTTTAAAAGCACATGGATTGACCGAGAGAGAAATTCTTTCTCAACTGGTTCTACCTTACCGAAAAATTTTGTCTTCTCTTTTCTTCAACATACATCTTCGGTTTCTTTTATTCGGTACTTTACCAATTCCTGCTTCTTATATACATATATATATATATATATATATATATATATA
>NC_068993.1:38268868-38284144 GCF_001194135.2 Octopus bimaculoides | reverse complement strand
ACACATGCATATTTAGGCTTGGTAGATAATTAGTAGAAATATAACTTCATAAATGAGTGTATGTATATATATATATGTGTGTGTGTGTGTGTGTGTGTGTGTGTGTGTGTATACATATATATACATATACATACATATATATGTGTGTGTGTGTATATATATATATATATATATATATATAAATACATGCATGTATGTATGTATACTTTTTACTAATTTTAAATGTCAGAAGTTACAAACTGCCATGCACAAAGCTCTCAACTTTTGATTTAGTTTGTAATCCCTACCTCTTAAAAACAATAACAAATAATATATGCATATATATGTATGTGTTTGTGTGTCTGTGTGTGTGTTTGTGCATCATCATACCCCACCACCACCACCACCACCACCACAACCACACATTTTGGACATGTTTACACCAACAAGCAAACAATAGTACTGTCTTTCAATTTCCCTGTTGTTCCTCTCTGTTTGTTTTCGGTGACATCTAAGTTAGTATTTGGAGTATTTCGTCTTCTTCATATACTTTTATTTTGATACTCCTGTTTTACCGTATCAGCAGTTACCTGATCAAACTCACGTTAACTTTTTTTCTTAATCTAAATTTTTGTTTTTCATTTACCTGCTATGATGATGCAATGAGAGGGAAATAAAACAACTTTAACTTTAACCAACAATAGACACATAGATTATCATCATCATCATCATCAACATCATCATTTTTATTATTATTGTTATTATTATTATTATTATTATTATCATTATCATTGTTGTTATTATTATGCCAGCAAGATGGCAGAATAATTAGCACGCCGGGCAAAATGCTTCACAGCATTTCATCTGTCTTTATGTTCCGAGTTCAAATTCTGCTGAGGTCAGCTTTGCCTTTCATTCTTTTGGGATTGATGAATTAGGTACCAGTCAAGTACTGGGGTTGATAGGATCAACTTTACCCATCCCCAAAAATTTCAGGCCTTGTGCTTAAGGTAGAAAGGATTATTATTATTATTATTATTATTATTATTATTATCATCGTCATTATTATTATTATTATTATTATTATTATTATTATTATTAATATATTATTAATTTTTTGTTTTTTATTTATATTATTATTATTATTATTAATAATAATATATATTAATAATAATAATAATATAAATAAAAAAACAAAAAAATTAATGATATATTAATAATAATATTAATATAAATAAAAAAACAAAAATTATTATTATTATTATTATTATTATTACTATTGTTGTTGTTGATATTATAATCACTACTATTATTGTTGTTGTAGTAGTAGTTGCTGATATTGTGTGAGAGACAGTTGGTATTATGCTTGTTGTTGTTGTCATTTTACCTGTCACAATATTGTAACCATCAATATGCTTGATCAAATAAAATAAAATAAAAGTACCAGTCATATACTGGTGGAGAAGGGTTGATGTAACTGGCTTTTCTTCTCCTCAAGATTTGTGACCTGGTGCCTATCTTATAAATAATAATCATCATCATCATCATTATTATTGTCATCATTTTCATCAGTGTTGCTGTCATCAGTTGCTGTTGTTGTTTATATTTTCATTATTATTATTATTATTATTATCATTATTATTATTATTATTATCATTATTATTATCGTCATCATCATCATCCTCATCATTATTATTAGTATAGATGTCGCACAGTACAAAATATCGTGAGGTTGTTGATTGAAGATATTGTGTCTACCGGGGGTTTGCACTGTTTTTCAGGTCACAACAAGGACCTCAGACAGACAGTACTTTACACAATATGCATACAATTCCAAGTAATGCCAACTTTTGCAATACATTCTAGATTGTAGGGCATTTCTAAGGTTTTCAGATGTTTTTTTCAGATTGGGTGGTATTGAACCCAGTGCTCTGATGACAATAGGGATAACCTTTATATTCTAATCTCGTAGCTGCTACATCTTAGCAATCTCAATTCTCAGGTCTCCATATTTATCAACTTTTTCTCTTTCTATCATAATGATATGTTGACCTCCTGGCACTGTCACATCAATTATTAAGCACTCTTATTTGTCCCTCCTTAAAGGTTACTATATCCGGCCTTCAGTGCTCTAGCACTTTGTCTGTCTGGAAATCAAAGTCTTAGAGGATTTTTGCCCTCCCCTTTACATCCATTACCTTTTCCAGTGTATGTTGGTACCAAGCACTTGTAACCTCATATCCTCATATTATTATTATTATTATTATTATTATTATTATTATTATAAAGGTGGTGGTTCAAATTCCGCTGAGGTTGACTTTGCCTTTCATTTATTTGAGGTTGATAAATTAAGTATCAGTGAAACACTGGGGTTGATGAAATTGACTTTTCCCCTCCCCCAAAATTTCAGGCCTTGTGCATTTAATAGACAGGATTATTATTATTATTATTATTATTATTATCATTATTATTATTAATTTTATTAGAGGCTGTATGGTGGATGTGATTTAAGGGCCTGAAGACAAACACTTTTCTCTTTGGCCAATCCCTGATGAACTCCTTCAAGTTTCACTTGAAAAGGAAAATAAGGATAGAGAAGGAAGTGTTGCCTTCTAGCCAATTTGCTGAAAGGTGGATGAAAGTGGCGAGAATGGTGCAGGTGAACGGGCCTGCCCTGAGCATACACCTGTAGTTAGAAAAAAAGAAAAGGAAAAAAGGCATCTGTCCCAAAAGTTAGAGTACCCATGGTTTTTTATGGGGTTTCTACATGAGCAGCCCTCGACTGTGTCCCCCTATTGAGGATCACACATTGTTGATTTTTTAAATTTTGTTAGTCTTGTTTAAACGCAAAACCCTCATGGCAACGCACTCACACACATACACACATTCTTTGTTTTGTCAGTCCATAATGTTTTTCTTAATGTAAACCCTTGTGGTTAATACAGAAATCATTATTATCATTATTATTATTATTATTATCATTATTATTATTATTATTATTATTATTATTAGGGGACAAGCTGGCAGAATCATTAGCATGCTGGAAGAAATGCTTAGCAGTATTTTGCCTTCTGCTACATTCTGAGTTCAAATTCTGCCGAGGTCAACTTTACCTTTCATCCTTTCAAGATCGATTAAATAAGTACCAGTTACCCACTGGGGTCGATATAATCGACTTCATCCTTCCCCCCAAGCTGTCCTTGGGGCACAAAATTTGAAACCATTATTATTTTTTTTTTATTATTATTATTATTATTATTATTATTATTATTATGAAGGCAGTGAGCAGACAGAATCGTTAGCATGCCAGGCAAAATGCTTAGTAGTATTTCGCCTGTCGCAACTATCTGAGTTCAAATTCCGCCGAGGTCTACTTTGCCTTTCATCCTTTCAGAGTTGATAGAATAAGTACCAGTTAAACACTGGGGTCAATGTAATCAACTCATCGCCTCCCCCAAAATTGCTGCGCATGTGGCAAAATTTATCATTATTATTATTATTATTATTATTATTATTATTATTATTGTTGTTGTTGTTGTTATTATTATCATCGTGTTTCCGTCACTTTCCTGCATGGACTTGCACTGGATGCGTATGCATGGCTGTATATTCTGTAGAGTGTAAATAGTGTTTTAGTGCATGCATGTGTGTGTGTGTGTGTGTGTGTGAGGTGACATCTGTTGTTGCTGCTGCTGTTTTTTAACCACAGGTCAACCCTGATCAAGTAGACTTATAATCGAAAGCATCCGTTCCAACAGTGACCATCCCATCATTTTACATAGATGTATGGCTACATTATCTAATGTATCGTCTTCCATACAGTATAGTAGAGAGTAAAATTTGAGAGAGATTTGGTTTCTATTTCTAGTTGATCAAAAGAGGGAAAACACACATGCAGGCTCCCTTCAGTGCTTTTGTTGAATTCTCATTTTATTATTTCATTTTTGTTTCTTTTGTTTAGTATGCATTGTGTATCTGGAGTAGCAGTTGTTTGACTCATGGTCAGCTCTGATTGAACATACTGAAGGATGAAGTGTTATGTTATGTAAACTTTTCAGCTGTGTTATAAAATCATCAGATCATAGCATCATCACCATCATCATCATCATTATTATTATTATTATTTTTATTATTATTATTTTAATTATTATTATTATTACTAAGGTGGTGAGTTGGCAGAATCGTTAGCACACTGAACGAAATACTTAGCTGTATTTCATCTGTTGCTACATTCCGAGTTCAAATTTTGTCGAGGTCAACTTTGCTATTTATCCTTTCGGGGCCAATAAAATAAGTACTGGTCAAGTACTGAGATAAATGTGATCAATTATCCCCCTCTCCTCAAATTCCAGGTTCTTTGTCTATAGTAGAAAGGATTATTATTATTATTATTATTATTGAGTGAGAGAGCAGTGCATACCATTAAAGTGACACTGGGGTAAAATATATGAAGCTCAGTAACACATCATGACTACCTGTCTGATAAGGGTACACTAGGCACATGCATCTCATGTCAAGATAAACAGCGCATGACCTCGCAGGTGGGGCCCAGTTAGAATTTTCTTCAGGTCGAGTAGCCCATCATGCTCAAAAAGTCCCTGAATAAGGTTTGTTTAAGGATGTTGAGCAAAACACCCATGTTTCCAAAGGTGAATTATTCAAACCCCAAAGAATTCCTCTCAACACATGGCTATGATGCTCCCCCACTACTTCTGCTCATGATCAGTGATACACATATCATCAGCCACCAAGGGATATGCTCAACTGGTTAAGGTCAAACAACCGACAAGCAGATCTGTGGTACTGAGCAGAATTTTTGCTGTAGCCCACCTGTTATACCAATTCAAAACAATGTAGATGATAACACTTCCAATCAGTTACATCCAAAAGCCATGAGAGCCACTGCCTGGTACTGCATCAGGACATTTATTATTATTAACATTGTTATTATCATTATTATCATTATTATAATTATTATTATTATTATTATTATTATTATTATTATTATTATTATTATTATTATTATTCAGTAGTTTATTTTTATAGCGTGCTTTCATTTCATTACCAAGCGCAGCTCTGTGTACCTTGGGCATGTGCTGTGGTTTGCTGTGATGCTCTTATGGTTACTGTATTGAAAGTGTTTTGTGTAGGATGTGTGCTGTGCCTAGTAGTGCAATTTTCTGTATGTTATATATATTTGTAAGTCCTGGTGTTTTTGTTATGTATTTGTCTGAATATTTTGTTATCATACCTATTATTATTATCATCATTATCATCATTATTATTATTATTATTACCATCATTATTATTAATATTATTACTATTATTATTAAACAGCGAACTGGCAGAATTGTTAGCCCACCAAGCATAATGCTTGGCAGCATCTTGTCCATCTTCATATTGTGAGCTCGGAATCTGTCAGGGTTGACTTTAACTTTCATCCTGTCAGGGTTGATAAAAATAAGTACCAGTTGAGCAGAGGCTTTGATGTAATTGACAAGCCCTCTCTTCTGAAATTGCGGGCCTCGTACCAAAATTTGGAATCATTATTATTAGTAGTAGTAGTGTTAGTAGCAGTAGCAGCAGCAACAACAATAGCAGCAGTAGTAATAGTAGCAGCAGCAACAGAAGTAGTAGCAATAGTAGTAGTAGTAGTAGTAGTAGTAGTAGTAGTGCATGACAAATCATTAATATTTACATTGTCGTATTCATTTCATTTGTTTACCTTCTGGGTTCAAATCGCTCTGCAACCAACTTCGCCTTTCAAGCCTCAGGGATGGGGGTGAATCGATGAATTAAAGTACCAATCAAGAATCGGCATCATCATCATCATCACCATCATTTACCCTTTATTTATTTATTGTAATTAATGCCATTCATCAGATTTTAGCCCTACTGGGATACTACCCTCAAGATATATATCATCCATCAATAATATTTGACTGGGTATTATCGTTTATCTACCTCAGAGGCATAAAAGGTCAACTTGCCCCGGGTAGGTATTGAACTCAGAATCTAATGAGTCATAACCAAGTAACACAATGTGTTTCATCTCACTAAATTGCTACATACAGCTTTGTTATCCCATTGTAACCTCTGCTGCTTTAATCCCTAATTGATGGATTAACTTTATCTTTTAATCATGCCAGTGTAAATTAATATATCCCTCATGTAACTGGGTAGAGATTCAATTAGCCATAACCCTTCCTCATCCTGTAATCTGGCGCCGAAGCAACAATTCCTCAGAATCATTATTATTGTTGTTGTTGTTATTAAGCTGTGTTCTGGCAGAATTATTAGCATGCTGGACAAAAATGGTCAGTGATCTTTGTGTCCTCAGTTCAAAATCCATTGAGGTCAGTTTTGCCTTTTCATCCTTTCGGGGTTGATACAGTAAGTACCAGTAAAGTACTGGAGTGGGGGTCGATGTAATTGATTTACTTCTCCTCTAAAATTTGCTGGCCTTGTGCCAAAGTTAGAAAGAATTCTGATCATTATCATTAAGGTGGTGAGGGTGGCGAGTTGGCAGTGGCATTTCATCCATTTTCATGTTCTGAGTTCAAATTCCAGCAAGGTCGACTTTGCCTTTCATCCTACTGGCTTCAATAAATTAAGTACCAGTTACATACTGGGGTCAATCTAATCAGCTGACCCACTCTCCACAAAGTAGAAAGGATTATTATTATTATTATTATTATTATTATTATTATTATTATTATTATTATTATTATTGAAGCAGTGAGCTGGCAGAATTGTTTGCAAAATGCTTAACAGTAATTTTGCCTGTCACTATGTTCTGAGTTCAAATTCCACCAAGATCGACTTTGCCTTTCATCCTTCAAGGGTCCATAAATTTAATCATCAGTGAAACACTGGGGTCGATGTAATCGACTGGTCCCCCACCATAAAATTTCAGGCCTTGTGTCTACGCAAATTAAGTAAAATAATGAAAATCTCGAGCAACAGTAAAAGGAACAACAAACCCTAGTTTGGGGCCACCATCAGCTCCATAATAGATTCCACTTCTCAAGCTTAAGGAGAATACATGACATCAAGTGGCTGCAAAAAGTCTGAAATGACACAACTGAGATGACAATGGGCATCAGTTACAAAATAAGATACAGAGGACCCATCCTCAAACAAGGTCAAATAAGTGATTGTATGATGACATTAAAGTGACAGCCTGAAGGGAAAAGAGTATCTGGGTGCTCTAAAACCACATGGCAAAGGATCCTTGACTAGGAAAGGAGGCAAGAAGGATGGAGAAGTTGGAATGAAATCAGAACAGTGGCAGAAAACAGAGCTGGTTGGAAAGATCATATTGTGGCTTTCTGTGCCTCGTGGCATAGAGAGAACTATCAGCCAAAACTCTGGTGATGGCAAGATGATCAAACACCTCATCTTTTAACAGTGCCAGCCAGTAGTCCCCCACTATCATTGTACTATGAAGAAGAAATAATTGTTGCAGATGAAAATCTACTGGTGGTTGGAGAAAGGAAGGGAAAAAAAGGGGAAAATCTCAGCCCATCCCCAAAGACTCAATATACAACAATGAAATGAGCAAGGAGGGATAATTTCTTTCAAATGACAATGAAAATAATGAAGAAAATAAAGAGAATGATGATTAACTAAGATTCACTGTTTTTTGAAAATGAAACAAAATGTTAATAGACAAAATTATGCATTTCTAGTGCCATAGACTAGTCAATTACAATGCTCAACCAGTGCTCAGCTGGTGCCTTATTTTAGGAAAAGTTGACTTTGACAGAATCTGAACTCAGAATGTAAACAAACAGAATAGAAGCCTCTAAGCAAATGGTCCAACTTGTTAACAATTCTATGAGCTCACTACCTACTACCACTACTACTACTAATAGTAATAATAATAATAAGAAGAAGAAGAAGAAGAAATCGAATTCGAAATCGAACCAAATTTGACGACGGCACCCATGCCAACCTTCCTTCATTGGACACTAAACTCTGCTTGCGAAGACCTATTGGGGCAAGTGAAATCGAAATTGAACCAAATTTGATGATTGGCACCCATTCCAGTGGAGTGCTAACAGCACCATCCGAGTGGGATCACTGCCAGAGCAGCTGTCTGGCTTCCGTCCAACCCATGCTAGCATGGAAAGCGGACGTTAAACGATGATGATGATGAATAATGATGGTTTCAAATTTTGGCATATGCCGAGTAATTTGGGGTTTGGGATAAATCGATTATGTTGACCCCAGTGTTCAACTGGTACTTATTTTATCGACCCCTAAAAGGATCGAAGGCGAAATCAACCTCAGCAGGATTTGAGCTCAGAACATGAAGGTGGATGAAATGCCACTAAGCATTTTGCCTGGCATGCTAACAATTCTGCCAGCTCACCCCCTTAATGGTAACAATGAGAATATTTCATAGTTGAGCCAGAAGGCCAATAATGTTTGAGAGGAGAGTATTTGTTGATGCAATCAATCCCAGTAATTGACTGGAGTCAAATAGCATTTTATTGCCCCTGTGGAAAGGAAATACAAAGCTGATCTCAGCAAGACTTGAACTCAGAGTGTAAAGACCTGGAACAAACACCATAAGGTATTTTTCTGATACTCAAATGATTCTCCCAATCCACTGACACAATAATAATAATAATGATAATAATAATAATAATAATAACAACAACAACAACAACATCCTTAAACAACCCTTATTCAGGGATCTTTTCAGTGGGTTGGGCTACTCAACCAAAAGAAAATTCTAATTGGGCCCCATCTGCAAGGTCATGTGTTGTTTATCTTGATATGAGCTCACTTGATATGGTTGTGATGCATGTACCTGGTGTACCCTTTTCAGATGGGTAGTCATGATGGGTATATTGGGCTTCGTATATTTTATCCTAGTGTCACTTTGATGGCATATGCTGCTCTCTCACTCAACAACAACAACAACAACAACAACAACAATAATAATAATAATAATAAAAGTATAATTATCAGGTTCCATGTTTCCCAAAATCAACATGTATAATATGTCTATGTAGTTGGGTGTAAGAACAAAAGTTAATTATCAGCTAATTAGTTAATTAGTTAGGTTTATGAGGATATTGTTGGACAGTTATTAATTTGCTAATTAATATTATTATGATTTATGTTAAAATCCTAAACAAACCAATTATTCATATCAATTACATATGTGAATGTGTGTGCTATGTACGTATGTGTATGTATATATATATATATATATACATATGGGGGTTTTCAAGAAAAGGGTGGGGGCTTTATTAATTTTTTTTTTTTCATGGGCTTTGTTTTTTAATTTGTTTAGAGAGGCATTCTGTGGGTTTTGCTTACCTGAACTTTTTCGCCTGAAATTTGTTTGTTTACATTCATCAAAGATTTGGATGCTTGCTTTTGTACTCATGTGTATATGTATATATATATACATGTGTGTGCGTATGCATATATATATATATATCTATATATATATATCTATATATATATATATACATACACATACAGGGTGCGATGGGTAAATTATCACCATTTTATATTTTTTTATTTTGTGCATGTGCATTGTTTCTTTTTGATTTTGTCAACTACACAGTATGGTAGGGTCAGCTGGGCACTGTCTGTGAGAAAAAACAGCACCATTATGCAATTCATTCTGCTAGAAATTTGGAAACAACATGCAGTACTGCTTGACATTCACACTGGAAGCTCCAATACGATCATTTCAGAGTGTTTGTGTGTCAATCTGAGGACAGTGCAATCTGAGGACATGTACCAAAAGTGATAAAAATCAAACATCCAGTGAACATCATGGTGCTTAGGGTGATCACTAGTGATAGCAACGTTATGCCTCCATATCTTCCCACATGGCCTCAAACTCAACATGAAGGCCTACATCAAGTGCCTGGAGGAGGTAGTGCTGCCATGGGTCAAGAGGGTGGCTGCTGGAAGACCTCATGTCCTTCAATAGGACTCTGCACCATGCCACAAAAGCAGGAGAACCCAGTCATGGCTGTCAGACAATTTTTGCGACCACATCACCCCTAACATCTGACCCCCAGCTCCCCGGCTGGAACCCCCTTGATGATTATGTGTGGGGCACAGTAGACTAAGAAAGACCGACAAAACTCCTTGTAACATCAAAGATGAACTGAAGGCAAGAATTATGACAGTATCCACCAAGTAAGTTGGTGAACAAGGAGACCGTCCAGAAGAGTTGCAGGAGATTCCGGAGTCGTGTGGAGGCCATGGTTGAAGCCAATGGCGATTTTATTGAATAAATTTACTCTGTAGTATTTCAAGATATTTTTATGTAAATTTGGTAAATATATCTGTTAAAATGAGATGTCAGTGTTATTTTGATTTTTGCATAATTTAGACGACAATTTATTCACCGCACCCTGCATATATATAATTTTTCTTCTTTTTCTTTTAATGAATTCTTTTTTATTATTTGCATGGGAAGTATTTGTCAGCTCCCTTCTGCATGTTCATCATCATCATCATCATCATCATCACCTTTTTTATGACCTTCTTTGTTGTCACCGTCCTGATCATTATTATTACTACTATCAGTATTATCATCATCATCATTGTTGTAGTCATCATGGTCACTATCATCGTTGTCTTCGTCATCACCCTTATAATTGGTGCCACCACCACCATCATCACCATCATCACCAGCAGCAGCAGCATCAGTATCATCATCATTGTCATCCTCATCATAACCATCATCATCATCATCTCCATCATTGTCATTGTCATCATCATCATTGTCAGTGTCATCAACATCGTTATCATTGTTGTAGTCATTGTCGTCATCATGACCATCGTTGCCCTTCCCCTCCTCATCCTCATCGTCATCAACATCACCATCATTGTCATCAGCATCACTATTATCCCTACAATTATCTTCATTGCTATCATTATCATTGTTATCATTATCATCTTCATCATCACAGTCATCTTCACCATCATCATCATCATTGCAATCATCATCATCATTGTCATCTTCATCGTCATCGTCTTTGTCATCATCTTATTACCTTAATAGGAAACACACCTATAGTTTCTACTCGTTAATAAAATCCTTCCTCTTACATGTTACGGAACAAAATCAATAACAACAACAATAACAAATAAAACAATATCAGTACCAGTAACATACTGTGTCCTATTCAATTAACTATACATATTCCCTACTCTCACGGCCACCTCCACCTGTTAGTGTTGCGTGATGTTGCCTTGACGTCTAATCAGACAGAGGAAATCAATATTGGGTTTATTGATCTTGTATTGAATTTCCCCATAAGTATTCCAATTGTTTGACTGACCCCCTTTATTGTAAGATTATGTTATTAGTGGTTGAGTATACCACAGGCACTTGTACTTTTAGTGTAATGATCAGGCATAACCAGTACAACATTGTGATATTTTACGACGGTGGTGGGAGGACAGGAAAGACAACAATAGTAATGTCAGTGATGATGATGACAATGATGATGATGATGATGATGATGATGATGATGATGATGATGATGATTATGATGATGGGGATGGTGTTGATGATATTGATGTGTTGATGACATTAATGGGAATAAGGATGTTATTGATGATGGTGATGATGACGACAACGACGATGACAACGATGATGACAATGACGATGACAATAAAGGCAGTGGTGGTGGTGATAATAGTGGTGCTGGTGCTGGTGTCAGTGTTGATAGCAGTGGAGGTAGCAGTGGTTATGGTGATGTGAAGGAGGAGGAAGAGAACTTCCTTATTGTAAGAATTAATGGAATGTTCTGTCTTCAGTGAAGTTTCATAAAATCATCGAAGCTTAGCAGGTTGGTTAGTTGGGTGAGCAGAACTATTAGTATATACATGTAGAACAAGAACAGGTCACTACAGGTCACAATAGGACAAAACACAATAATAAGACACAATAACTTACAGTAGTCTTTTACTCTTTTACTTGTTTCAGTCATTTGACTGTGGCCATGCTGGAGCACCGCCTTCTAGTTGAGCAAATCGACCCCAGGACTTATTTTTTGCAAGCCTAGTACTTATTCTATCGGTCTCTTTTTGCCGAACTACTAAGTTACAGAGATGTAAACACACCAGCCTCGGTTGTCAAGCGACGTTGGTGGGACAAACACAGGCACACAAACATACACACACACACACACATATATATATATATGTACAATGGGCTTCTTTCAGTTTCTGTCTACCAAATCCACTCACAAGGCTTTAGTCGGCCCGAGGCTATAGTAGAAGACACTTGCCCAAGGTGCCACAGAGTGGGACTGAACCCAGAACCATGTGGTTGGTAAGCAACCTACTTACCACACAGCCACTCCTAGGTCACAATAGGATTTGAGAGAGCAATTTGAGGGGAGCAATAGGATATGAGAGAACAACAGGGTATAACACAACAATAGGTCACAATAAGAAATGAAACAACAATAAGTTACAAAGGTCAGAATAGGACACTTAACAACAATAGGTCAGATTTTTTGGAGATATTTGGTGTTGTAAAACACTGAACACCTTGAGGGTATTCATTTTTAAGTATGATATAATCCCTTAATTTTAATTTTACAAGCAGTCTGTTTTTTGCATGTTGTTTATATTCTGAACCCAGCGGTCTTTGAGATATTCAAAATTATTCAGAGGCTCCGTGGTATAGCAAATGTATAGTTTTATCTA
This sequence comes from Octopus bimaculoides, assembly GCF_001194135.2. Classification (NCBI taxonomy): domain Eukaryota; kingdom Metazoa; phylum Mollusca; class Cephalopoda; order Octopoda; family Octopodidae; genus Octopus; species Octopus bimaculoides. The sequence continues at coordinate 38,271,460 of NC_068993.1, read as the reverse complement.
TTCACTGCTCTTTTGATTTTCAGTGGAATAGACAATCTTAGCCCACCTTTGACCTCTGCATATCTTTCATTAGTTTCCTAGGGAATGATTTCATTGTCACACAAAAGAAATTGCTTCTCCTGGCCTATTTGCTTTATTTTATGTTAAATATTATTTTCTATTATTTTCTTCCGCCTTTTCCTTTTATATTTTCCTCTGTAATTATTTCTTCCTCATCACACACTGAAATTATAGTTCTAGAGTTTGGCACTGTTCAGTGATGCAGTGTTTGCTCATTTATTTACGATACTGGGCCTAAAGGTATTTCATTTGCCAACCTCAGTGTTTCAGCTAGTGATGTTCTGAAACTTGGTGTTTGTTGCTATTTTCATTGTTACTGGTGATCATTGTTATTTTTACTTAATCTTCCCACTTCTTCAGAGCATTTAGCACTAAAACATGTTTAACTCCAACAAATATATATTTTCTTCCTCTTTTTCCTTTTCTATTTTCATTTCTAATTATTCCTTCCTCATCAAACCATAACATTGTGGGGTTTTTTTAGTTTGATATTGTTTAGTTACAACAATTATGCTTTCTACCCTGTATCATTAAATTAGAGCTCTTTGTCTAAGCACTTCTATTAGGTATAGCATTGACCTTGTGGGCTTCAGGGATCATTAAACCTAGCAAATCCATTTTGATGTCACCTGGCGATATGTCACTTTCCATTAACCCTGCATTGACCACACATTTTGGGTACATTTAGCCATGGGTCAACATAATGTCCAATGTCTTCTATTGTGAGTTTTGTGTTTCTTTAACCCCTGTTAGGTTAGTCCACATTATTCCGTAAGGAGCTTAGGACCAGTTTCCCAATTTCTTGGCATATATATTCTTCCCTGGATGGGACGCTGGTTCATTGCAGGGTTACTCATTTTCACCATCTCTGGAGCAACATAAGATGAAGTGTTTTCCTCAAGAACACAAAGCATGGCTGCCCAGTCCAGGAATCAAAATCACACACTTAGATTCATGAGTCCAACACCCTAACCACAAAGCCATGCACCTCCACTTTAACCCATGTACTGCAGTGAAAGTGTATAGTCAGAGGCGTGTCTGAGAATTTCGGTCAGTGCTTTGGCTGCATATTCAATCCCGAAGACATAAGAGATAGTACCATAATTTTGCCTTTTTACAATTGAAATAGTTAGGAGTGCTTGTTGTACAGCACAAGAAGAAATTTAATTTGTTTTAGCCATTGGACTGCGACCATGCTGGAGCACTGTCTCGCAAAGTTTTGGTTGAATAGATTCACTCCAATACTTATTTTCGAGTCTGGTATTTATTCTATTGGTCTTTTGTGTCCAATCGCTAAGTTATAGGTATATAGACAAACTAAATCCAGCTGTCAGTCAATGGAAGGAGAGAAACACAGATACAAAGACACACACACACACACACATCATCATCATCATCATCATCATCATCATCATCATCTCTTAACAGTGGTTATCCATGCTAACATGGGTTGGACGGTTTGACCAGAGCTGACAAGCTGGGGAACTGCACCAGGCTCCAGTCTGATTCAGCTTGGTTTCTATAGCTCAATGCCTTTCCTAATGCCAACCACTATACTGCGAGTGCTGGATGCTTTAATGTAGCACCAGGGTTCTGGCAAGCCATCGTATATATATATATATATATATATATATATGTGTGTGTGTGTGTATGTGTGTGTGTGTGCATGTGTGTGTGTATGTATGATGGGATTCCACACAGTCTCCATCCACCAAATTTTCTTCCAAGACATTGGTTTTCTTGATGCTATAGAAGAATACACCTGCCCAAGGTGCTGCACAGTGGGACAGGATCTGAAACCTCATGGTTGCAAAGCAAGCTTTTGCTTTCAAGCACACAGCCTCTGTCTATAGCATACATATATAATCTTCTTGATATACTTAATTGAAACCCAAGCAGGTGCTGCTCTAGCATGGGCTCAGTCCAATGAGTGAAACCAGCAAAAGACCAAGGAAACATAAGAGACAACATACATGTATTTCTTTCTCATTACCATTTTATTTTATTGCATTTTATTTTAATTTTTATAATTTTTTTTTTCATATTTTTATCTCTATTATGGTAATAATGATGTTTTCTGAAAGTCATTCATATATTATATATTTTAGGCTATTTTAAGTAAATTTCCACAAATTCAATGTTGCTTTTCTTGTTTTTCTTTTAAACATCAATGTTCTGGAAGATAGCTTATGTTACGAACATTACCTTTCCATTGTCTAACACGCTGCCAGATTATATATATATATATATATATATATATATATATATATACACACACACAATATATACACATATACTCACTCACACAAATATATATATGTGTGTCTGTGTAATAAAAACGGATGAATGGGTTATCTGGAATTGCTGCAATTAGCAGATATATATCTACATATATATATGTGTATATATGCAGATCTATGCATATATATACATACATACATATATGTGTGTGTGTGTGTGTGTGTGTGTGTGTGTGTGTGTATATGTGTGTGTGTATGTGTGTTTATATAAGTGTATGTATATATGTTTACA
>NC_068993.1:38265274-38266070 GCF_001194135.2 Octopus bimaculoides | reverse complement strand
TATATATATATATATATATATATATATATATATATATATATATATATATATGCTACTTCATAATGATCCTTATTATTACTATTATTATTATTGAGATATATATATAATATATATATATACATATATATATATATATATAATGTATATACATACATACATGCATATATATATATATGTATATATGTATGTGTGTGCATGCGTGAGTGTGTGTATGTGTGTATTTCTACATGTGTGCATGTGTTACATATATGCATACAATCTCCTTTTTTAATTTCGTTCATTCATTAAAACGGATAAATAAATAAGCAGGGATTGGAGAAGGAGAGAGAGAGAGAGAGAGAGAGACAGACAGACAGACAGAGAGAGGGAGAAGTTGAAGGAGGGATGAGGAGTAGAGGGGAGAGAAATTCCTAAATACCACAAAACTTCTGACTCACAAGTACCACAAACACTAACTAAACACACACATATAATCACACATGCACACACAGATGTTTACTCACATATACATATACATATATATATATATATATATATATATATATACAAACGTGCATACACATTCATATACATACACACACACAAACACATACACACAGACACACACACACATTGCTGTTAGGATGATGGATTAAAAACAATTTCAAAAACAGTCATGACAATAGCAATGACAATTTCATAGAAGTAAAAACAAGGGAGAGGTTTCCAGAAAGGACCTCCAACCCTGCCCCAAAAATGCACAACTAAATAAATATTATAAAAGAAGGAATTTCTTGTGAATGCCTTTAACTCCCTT
>NC_068993.1:38260891-38264423 GCF_001194135.2 Octopus bimaculoides | reverse complement strand
GTGTGTGTGTGTGTGTGTGTGTGTGTGTGTGTGACTACATCATTCTATGTATTTTTGCTATAAAAGAAAATATTTTTGTGTGATTATTTTCGAGTCAATTAAAAGTTTGTCAAAGGTCAGAGTCTGCAAATGTTTTATTGGGTCAAAGGTCAGAGTTTGTGGGAGTTTTATTGGGTCAAAGGTCAGGGTTTGTGGGAGTTTTATTGGGGTAAAGGTCAGTCTGTGGAACTTTTCCATTTCACAATTCTTAGTTCAAATCATCTTTAAGTAAATCTGATAGCATTCATTAAACTGTCTTATTGCTTACCCTTTTGTCTCTCTCTCTTTCTCTCTCACCCTCTCTCTTTCTCTCTCTCCCTCTGCCCTTCACTTGCTCTTTTTCTTCTTTTGTCCTACTCTCTCTTTCTCCATGAGTGTGTGCACACATGCATATGTGCATCTGTCTGTCTCATCTGCTCCTGCTCTTTCTCTTCATATACACACATACATATATATTTACATATACATACATATGTAAATATATACTTACATATGTGTGTGTGTGTGTGTGTGTGTGTGTGTGTGTGTGTGTGTGTGTGTGTGTGTATTCCAGGTGGTGTTATTAAATTAGACATGGCCTGGGCCAACTTCGGCCAAAATTTATCTAAGTAATCTATATATATATATATATATATATATATATATATATATATGTGTGTGTGTGTGTGTGTGTATGTATATACACATGTAGATGTAAGTATGTACATATATGTGTGTATACATGTATATATATTCTTTGTATTATATATATATATATATATATATATACAAACACACACACACACACACACACACATTTATATATACATATACACACACACACATACATATATACATATATATATGCACAGCCAGCCATCTTTTGACTGCGGCCATGCTGGTGCACCACCTTTTAGTCAAGCAAATCGACCCTAGGATTTATTCTTTGTAAACCTAGTATTTATTTTATCATCCCTTGTTGTCAAACCGCTAAGTTACAGGAACGTAAACACACCACTATCACATGTCAAACGATGTTGGGGGCGACAAACAGACACACAAACACACGCACACACACATATATATATAGATATAGATATACATATATACGACGGGCTTCTTTAAGTTTCTGTCTACCAAATCCACTCACAAGGCTTTGGTCAGCCCGAGGCTATAGGAGAAGACACTTGCCCAAAGTACCATGCAGTGGGACTGAACCTGGAACCATGTTGTTAGTAAGCAAGCTACTTACCACACAGCCACTCCTGTACAATAATCCCTTAACTATCACAGGTGTTACATTCCAAAACACCCCACAATAGGTAAAAATCCACGAAATAGAAACAGTACTGTATATTTTTTTTATTATTTTTATAATTTGTATAATTTTATTATAAATGTAAAACAACACCGCAGATGAATCAACATAAGCTTAAATAACAAACTGCAATAGCTGAACCACGATAGGTGAACTGCGATAGATGGACTGCAAAAGGTGAATCGCAATAGGTGAACCATGATATGGCAAGGGATTACTGCATTTCATTTTTGTCATTACCCCCATCATCAAAATCATTTGTTTATGTCCAGTCTCATTGTCTATGGAGTAATGTATAAAACAGTCCAACAGGATCCATCCAGTGGGTTGGAAAATCACATCTTGTTCCAGTGTCTCAGTTTTTACAGATTTCTACAGCTGGTTGCTCTTTCAAACACCAACCATTTTACAGACTGTACTGGATACACATCTTTTATGGCATCACCAGCACAATAGAGGCAGCCCTGCCATCAGCAAGACTTCAAGAAATTTCTGAAGTTCTGTGCTGTCACTGCTCCAATCAATTACTAATCACTCCCAGAGTGTACTGGGTGCTTTCTGTAGCATCAGCACTGAGAAGGAGTTAAAGAGTGTGATAGGGCAGTGTGGAGGGTTCATTATAAATGCTGTTCTCCCCCACATTATATATGGGTGGGTGGTGTTGTATGTAAAGGAAAGAGAACATGGAATGAAGTGATAGGAGGAAAAAATGGTTTCAGGGGATTAGTGAAGGAGATTTAGAGACGGATTAATAGGATGATGGAGGGTTGAGCAGAAAATGAAGTGCTGCCTCTTTTTACATTGTATAACAAAATTTTCATTTTCTTTTGATTTTGGTCAGTAAGTGTTATTAACTATTTACTTCTAGAAATCAAAGGAAATGACTACTATTCCCTTCAAACTTTGCTTGTGTGGTCTAGGCATCCATGTCTTGAAACTGACATATCAGACAGATTCTGCACTGAATTGCTGAAGCAGAAATATCGTTACAGTAAATATTCTGCTCAAAACCACAGATTTGCTTGGCAGTTGCTTGACCTTTACCATTTGAGCATGTCCCTTAGTGGCTAACTATATGTGCATCTTTGATCATGAGTGAGAGTAGAGAGGGAGCATCATAGCCACATGTTGAGAGGAGGAATTCTTAGGGGTTTGAATAAATGCAACAAAAGCAATGTTTCAAGGAAATATTAGCCATTTTTCATACTTTCTAGGGGTTAGCAAATAGGAAATAACAGTTGCTACCGAAGGACAAAAATTTTGCTACACAGCATTATATAAGGGTAGGAAGAATGGTGCATGGAATAGTGATAAAATAATGATGAGGAACCAGAGCATTTTCTCAGGGTATCATGTCCAAGAAAGTGTAGTGATAGGAGTATCATGGAGGCTGGCTAAAGATTATCAGAATGAAATCTCTTCCCACTCAAGCATCATGGTTTAGAAGGAAAGAAGAATGAGGGCTCACAGGATATAGGTGGTAGGGGTATGAGGAAGAAGGGAGGTATTCAATATGTGCAAATTGAGAACTCTCCTCTCAGTTACAGGCGGCTGGGTACAGTGTGTAGAAAAGATGATAGGAGGATGATGAAAGGCGGCGAGCTGGCAGAAACGTTAGCACGCCGGGCGAAATGCTTAGCGGTATTTTGTCTGCCGTTATGTTCTGAGTTCAAATTCCACCGAGGTTGACTTTGCCTTTCATCCTTTCGGGGGTCGATAAAATTAGTATCAGTTATGCATTGGGGTCGATGTAATCGACTTAATCCCTTTCTCTGTCCTTGTTTGTCCCCTCTATGTTTAGCCCCTTGTGGGCAATAAAAGAAATAAGAAAAGATGATAGGAGGATTAGGGGTACAAAATAGGTACAGTGAGTCAGAGAATAAGTGGTGGGAACATGTGGATAAAGAATAGATAATAGAAGATGGGGATGTGTGCATAAAACCATTAACAAGGAGGAGGTGCACTCTCCTAGTATTTCAACAAGTATTTCTTTGGAGTGGTCAGCTGGATACTTTTCCTGTCAACAACTCACCCCGGCACCCCAGCAAGATAACTTCCCTCCATAGCCAGAAGGTGACAAGCTTGGCGAAATCTTTAGCACATGGAGGGGGGGGGGCAAAATGTTTAGTGGCTTTATGTCCTTCTGAGTTCAAACTCTGCCAAAGTTGACGTTGCCGTTCATCCTTTTGGGATCGA
>NC_068993.1:38254604-38258984 GCF_001194135.2 Octopus bimaculoides | reverse complement strand
TATATGTATGTATGTATGTATGTATGTATGTATATGCCAATCACATAAAAGCAGTGTACAGACAAAAGGTGACATCCCCTCCCACACCCATCATCCCTTTCCTTAACCCCCACCCCCTATCCACCCACCCAGCAGCTGCTGCACTAATACAGGAACTGTGATATCGGTTAGTCACACTTAAAAAACAATTGAATCATTCTACCTGGTAAATTCCACTTTCTTTTAATGATACAATCGCAGGTATACGGGGATGGTGGGGGTGGGGGTGGCAGTATGAAGGAGGTGTGAAGGTGTGTAGACTAGTGGGAAAGGGGGAATAGTAACATAACGGATTTTCTGATTATTATTATTATTAGTAGTAGTAGTAGTAGTAGTAGTAGTAAGGTGGCGAGTTGGCAGAATTGTTAGCACAATGCTTAGTAGCATTTCGTCTGCCGCTATATTCTGAGTTCAAACTCCGCTGAGGTCAACTTTGCCTTTCATCCTTTCGGGGTCGATTAGATAAGCACCAGTTATGCACTAGGGTCAATGTAATCGACTTAATCCCTTTGCCCAAATTTGAGGCCTTGTGCTTCCAATAGAAAGGATTATTATTATTATTATTATTATTATTATTATTATTATTATTATTATTATTATTTATTATTATTTATTATTGTGCAGGTGGCACATAAAAAACACCATTTGAGTGTGGCTGTTGTCAGTACCGCCTAACTGGCCCTCGTGCCGGTGGCACGTAAGAGCACCTACTACACTCTTGGAGTGGTTGGCATTAGGAAGGGCATCCACCTGTAGAAACTCTGCCAGATCAAATTGGAGCCTGGTGCAGCCATCTGTTTACCAGTCCTCAGTCAAATCGTCCAACCCATGCTAGCATGGAAAGCGGACGTTAAACGATGATGATGATGATGATGATGATGATTATCATTATCATTATCATTATTATTATTATTATCATTATTATTACTAAGATGGTGAGCTGGCAGAATCGTTAGCACGCTGGATAAAATGCTTATCAGTATTTTGCCCGTCGCTACATTCTGAGTTCAAATTCCGCCAAGGTTGACTTTGCCATTCATCCTTTCAGGGTCAATAAATTAAGTACCAGTTGTACACTAGGGTCAAGCTGCCCTTGTAGCAAAAATTTGAAATAACAATTATTATTATTATTATTATTATTATTACCAGCAAGCTGGCAGAATCGTTAATACACTGGACAAAATGTTTAGCGGTATTTCACCCATCGCTACATACTGAAATCAAGTTTTGCCAAGGTCAACTTTGCCTTTCATCCTTTCGGGGTCCATAAAATAAGTACCAGTGGAACACTGGGATCAACATAATCAACTAGCCCCCCTCCCCAGAAATTTCAGGCCTTCAGCCTTTAGTTGAAAGGATTATTATTATTGTTATTTTTATTATTATTTTTATTATTATTATTCAGTAGTGCTATTTTCTGTGTTAGATATATTTGTATGTCCTGACTATTGTCATTATTATTATTGTTATTATTATTATTATTATTATTATTATTATTATCATTCTGTAGTCTTATTTTTATCACCTGCTATATCTCTGATTATTATTATTATTCATTAATTTTATTTTTGTCACGTGCTTTCACTGCACTACCGAGCACAGCTCTGTGGGCCTTGGGTATGTGCTGTGGTTTGTTGTGATGCTCTTATTGTTACTGTATTGAAATTGTTTAACGTGGGACATGTGTGGTGCCTAGTAGTGCTATTTTCTGTATGTTATATAAACCTTGTTAGTCCTGGTGTTTTTGGTATGTATTTGTTAGAATATCTTTTTATCCTAGCTAATGTGCCTTCTATGATAGGAATTGCTTCTGTTTTTAGACTCCACATTCAAGTTACCTTTATTTTCAGATCCTTCTATCTTGAAAGTTTCTCCATTTCTTTTAGAGAAACATTGTCATCTGCTGGTAATTGACACATCAATTACAAAGCTTTATTATTATTATTATTATTATGAAGCATTTGTTGTCATAAAAGCTTGTATTGTGAATATGGCTGTGAGAAGAGGGAAACTGTCATTTCTGATAAATCTGCCTCTGTATGGGAGTCAAATTCATTTAAGATTTTTTCTTTGCCTTTACTTTAAAAAAAAATTACTATTTCAAATGGTGTCATGTGACCAAGAGGAGAGGAGAGTAAAAGCATTTGGAAGGAAATTTGGGGAAGAAACTGAAGGAAAACGCTTCTTCTTCATAACAATGATAATCCTTTCTGTTATAGGCACAAAGCTTAGAATTTTGGTGAAGTGATGGAGGTAGCTAGTCAATACTATCAACCCCAGTACTCCACTGGTACTTCTTTTATCGATCCCGAACAGTTGAAAGGCAAAGTTGACTTCAATGGAATTACAGCTCAGAATGTAAAGATGGATGAAATGTCCCTAAGCAGTTTTGTCCAACATGCTAAAAGTTCTGCCGGTGCCCCAACTTGCACTAAACTTCTCAGAAAAGCTTAAAATAGGGAACAGAAAGCAGTCATATAAGCATAGAAGAGAAAGACAGCAATGAAAGCTAGAAGTTCATGCACGGTGCACAGAATGAAACACAAGAAGTCAGGAAAGTGAGTATTGAATGAGTCATAAAAAGGAAAGAGTGTATGGGTGTAGCATTGGTGAATTTTGGGAAAAATGGAATTTTTGAAGGATACAATGTCCTGATAACTAAAAATTGATACAGGTAGTTTTTCCCATGCTTTGATAATTCTGAGTATGATAAAAAAAATGTTTCTAATAGTCAGGAGTGATTCACTGTTCCTTTTTTTTTTTTTTTTTTCTGCAAATAACTACATCCATAAATGGAGAATTATTGAATTGAAAAAAGTTGCCATAGTTGGTGTTGGAAAGAAAGTGGATAAACTTGTGAGCTTCTAATAAGTCATCACCTAGATCTTGAATCTTTAGTGTATCAATGGCCAGAGAAGCAATAAGTTGAAGATTTCGCAAGTGACTCTGGAGTTCTTTCAGTAGATTGATATTCTGGACAAGATGTGAGTCACAGGCTGCAGATGCAAGCCGTGAGAATGGACATACAAATAGCCATTTATGGACCACAGCCTAATATAGTTTTACCTTCACAGCTAGTGAGCTGCTGACAAAGGTCTTACTGAATGATGTTATGACCCCTTTGGTGTCTCTGATCGTTTTAGAAATGTGGAAATCTCGAGTGAAGTTAGTTAGTTCTTTCTGTGCCATGGTGCGCACAAGGCCATAGCACAATATCTCCAGTCATCTCTGTTTTCTGCCACTGTTCTGTAATCATTCCAGCTTCTCCACCTTTCTCGTCTCCTTTCCTTGTCAATGGTGCTTTGCCATGTGGCTTCAGGGTGCCCTTCTACCCTTTTCCTCTCAGGCTGTCACTTTAGTGCCACCATACAATCACTTTCTCGATCTTGTCTGAAAACATTTCCAATCCAGTTCCAACACCTGTGTCTTATTTCATCTCTGATCCTGTTGATGCCTGTAGTCATCTTGATTATGTCATTTCAGACTCTTTGCAGCCACTTGATGTGGAATATTTTCTTTAAGCATGTGAACCGGAAGCTGTCTGTTGTATTTTCCTCCCTTTTTGCCAGCTTCCAGTTTTCACATCCATAGAGTTATACTAGTCAGACCCACATCTTGAGCATCTCCAGCTTCATTTTGCATCTTGTACCTTTGTTTCTTCATACCTTTCTTAGATTGTAGAACAAGCTTTGGATATTCTGTTCTTTATATCATCAGTTCCCTCTGATGAGGTCCTACTTCATTCTTAAGGTACTGGGAACATATGATATAAGGAGGACCTCATTAACCCTTTCCACAGAAGTCATGGAAGAAATGGGTAAGAAAGCAGTGTTGCATTGCTGTATGAAGAGACAAAAGGTATAGAAAGGCCTACATGAATCCAGATAAAGGTATACCTGAAGCGTTTATGGACCAAAGTACAGTTTGTCAGTTACACAAGGCAATATAGGACAGGTGAGCTGAGATTCATCACAGAAACTTGCTCCTAGAGAGACTCCATTGTTCTGTTGCCAAGAGTTTTGTACCAAAACATTTGTTAAGCAGTGCTTTAGCACAATACCCCAGGCACTTGAATAACTCTTGCTAATAAAAGAATATATGTATGCGTGAGTGTGTGTGTGTGTGTGCGTGTGTGTGTGTGTGTGTTTGTGTGTGTGTGTGATATGCTTTGCATTTGGAAACACTAAAATACTGTATTGTAAATAAAAGATTATATATACTCTGCTTTACGTATTAAATCATTTTTCTTTCAATATATGTGTGCGTGTGGGTCTGTGTGAGTGTGTGTATATATATATATATATATGTGTATATATATATATATATATATATATATATATA
>NC_068993.1:38253614-38254112 GCF_001194135.2 Octopus bimaculoides | reverse complement strand
TATATATATATATATATATATATATATATATACATACAAGCATACACACATGCACAAATACGTATTGACAGGCCAGGCCAGTTCTTATCATCAACCATTTAACAAGGTAAACTTTTTGAACAATACAACCTTATATCAAATGGATTACGGGACAAACAAGAAAATAGGAATTTTTGCTGCTGGTGTCATTATTGGTCATGCCGATGGTGGCGGCGACAATGGTGACTGCAGCAGTGGTGGCGGTAGTGGTGGTGGTGAAGTTGGCAGTGGTGGTGTTGGCAATTTTGTTTTCTTTTTTGGGGGTGCGTGTTCTTGTCTCTATCAGTCTGGCGGTGGGAGAGTTACTTGTAGTGATTATTATTGTGATTGATGTTGTCGTTGTTGTTGTTGTTGTGGTTATTATTGTTGCTTTATTTAATGTTTCCACAGCAACCTGTTTCTCTTTGGCATAACACACCCTACCTTTCTCTCTCTACTTCTCTCTCTCTCTCTCTCTCT
>NC_068993.1:38241772-38253514 GCF_001194135.2 Octopus bimaculoides | reverse complement strand
TATATATATATATATATATATATATATTTATATATATATGTATGTATGTAATATACATACAATGGGCTTCTTTTAGTTACCATTTACAAAATCCCCTCACAAGATTTTAGTCAGCTCAAGCCTATAATAGAGGACATTTGCCCAAGCTGGCAGAATCTTTAACACGCCAGGCGAAATGCTTAGCGGTATTTCGTCTGTCGTTACATTCTGAGTTCAAATTCCGCTGAGTCAGCTTTGCCTTTCATCTTTTTGAGGTCGATTAAATAAGTACCAGTTATGCACTGAGGTCAGTGTAATCGACTTAATCCCTTTGTCTGTCCTTGTTTGTCCTCTCTATGTTTAGACCCTTGTGGGCGATAAAGAAATTAAACATTTGGCTGCTATTTCTAACCGGGTCAAGCACCTGCATTAGGGTCTCCCTCGAGTGTGATGTGAAGCATCGACATCATGCTGTGATGCAATTGCAAAGCAGGGGAATAGGGGGTAGTTCACACTGACCTAAGGAAGTGACTAAGCAAAAGACACTTTAGAGTGAATCTGTCCCTCAGATAGACAGAACACGTCTGACCTCTACCGATATGGAACAATGGATATAAACATGAGACTGACAATGTTGATAATGATACCACTAATGTTGATGTTGTTGTTGTTGTTGTTTTTATTCTAGTTTTGTGGTTTCTGTCTGAATGTTGCGATATACAAAAATAAAATAAAATTCTTAAAATTTTACAAAATCCTACAACAAAATTAATATGCTTTCAAAAGTCAGTTTGATTTTAGCGCTTTTACAATTGTCTGTCTGTCCGTCTCTCTTTCTCCCTCTCTCACCCTCCCTCTCTCTTCCTCTCTTTCACCTTGTCTCTGTCTCTCTCAGCCCCCTTCTTTGTCTTTCACTTATTTGTTTGTGTGTTTGTGTGCATTTTTTATTATTATTATCATCATCATCATTATTAATATTATTATTATTGTTATTATTATTACTATTATTATTGTATTTTTTGGGGTTTTAATCTTGGTTGGTTTCAACACTGATCAAAAATTCCTTATGGCAAGTTGTGCAATAAAACTGGTGCAGCACCAGAATACTTGTAAACTGCAACTTGTCTTGCACACATGAAATGTGAAATCAACGATGGAATCCGCATTTACCGAAATGAACATTCCATTTGCATGTGAGTAAGTCAGGCATGTAATTAATGGCGAAAATTCTCGAAGAAAACTTCGGCAAGACCAGGAGAGGAAGAATGTAAAGAGTGAAGGAGATTGAAGCAATGTGATGGGAGGGAGACAGTAGGGAGTGAAGATGAAAAAAGGGAGTAAGAAAGATCAGGGAAGGGAGCAGCACAGGGGGGTGGGATGGGAGGCTGTTGACTTGCTTTTGACTAAGAAATGACTAATGAATTGAATTCTTGGAAGAGTTTGGATATTAATAATTGTAATGAGGTTATCCAAGTTGGGACCGCAAGTCTTTTATTCCTGTTGCATGTGTCTGCTGTTATGCAGATGTAACAAACAAGTTGCAGTTGCAAACTTGCAGGATGTCGATGATGCCGACCCCGGCAGAGGAGGAATGTAATGAACAGATGGAAGCAGCTTTATTCCTACCCAAACCCAAACCCGAACCCACCCTGACACCCGCTTCCACCACCAATAACCCTCGCCATCCTCTTTTAATCATGATTGCCAAGAAATTGAGAGGAAATGAATGTTGGCCAGTGGCGCCCTCTTAGCAAAGATGAAATTAAGAATTTTCTCCACTCTACTCTGCCGGTGGAAATATCCCTTAATATGCACAACTGTGCCTTACGCTTAATTAGGTCTTTTCTCCAAGATTTAGTTATCATTATTGCTTTTGTTGTCTTTATTATTATTGTTGTTGTTGTCGTTACAGTTGCCTTGTTGCTATCTGTTGCTATTGTTATTGTTGTTGGTGTTGATAGCATTATTATTACTATTATTATTATTATTATTATTATTATTATTATTATTATTATTATTATTATTTGTGTTGTTGTTGTAGCCTTTGTTCTTAGTATTATTATTGTTGTTGGTGGTGGTGGTGGTGCTGGTGGTGTTCTTGATGTTCTTGTTATAATTGCAGTCATTATTAAGAATGTTATAATTGTATTTTTTTTATTTGTTATTGTGTTGTTTTGCATTGTTTTTATTGCCATTGTTGTTGTTGTTATTGTTCTTTCTGTTGTTATTGTTGATTTTGTTATCATTGTTGTTATGTCTGTTGTTGTTGTTGTTGTTATTGTTGATGTTTTTGTTTTCTAATTACTGTTGTTGTACTGCCAAGATTGACTTTGCTTTCACGCCACCATATTTCAATAAATTTAAATACCAGTAATTTACTTGGAATGAGTCAATCAACAATGGCCCATACCTTAACCCCTAGCATGACTCCTACCTAACCCCACCACTATCACCACCACCACCACTTCCACCGGGGTAACGAATTCATTAAAGTGATCCAGGTTATAAAACCATCATTACTTACAATGTTGCTGTTATTGTTGCTGTGCAGGCCTAAGTCAGCCCTGACTGAGCAGACATAAAATCAAAGACATTCTATCCACGACCACCTTGTCTATCACTCAGACATCACATATCTAGGGCAACATTATCTATAGGATCAAATCTATCCTTCCGTTCTCAAAACAACAGTATGTACTTTAGGGAAGATTTGGTTGCTATTTCTAGCTCTTAACGCTTCATATTGAGACTCCTTTGTTCTTTGAACTGAGGCGGAGGATCAGGACAGATTTGGTAAAGAGCAGGACTAAATGTCTTGAAGCGTTTAGTTAAAGGCGTTTACGTTTTTGAGTTTAAAATCTTGCTACGGGTCAACTTTACCTCGTAGGGACCAGTAACGAGAGCACTAGTAATATACTACAGTCATTTTAGTCATCTGTGACCCCTCCATACACACAAAAGTAATTGACCATATACCAATCTTCATCATCATCATCATTATCATCACCACAACCATCATCATCATCATCACCAACATCATCATCATCATCGTCATCACCCCACCCCCACCACCACCATCATCATCATCATCATTTAACATCCATTTTCCATGCCAGCATGAGTTAAACAGTTTGATAGGATTTGGTGATTTACAGGATTGTGTCAAAGCTGCAGTGTAAGCTTTTGCATGGTTCGTCCAGCAGAATGCCCTTAATCCAGTTTAAGCATAACATTAACAGTGCCGTTCTCTCTACTCTTGGAAAAGGACTTTAAAGACATTGCCCCTTCCTCCAGACACAGTTAAAAAACAAAAACAAAAAGAATAGTGAGAAAACATGCCCTGCTCCAGCATGGTCTCCTATACAGTGGTTAAAACAAATTACAGAAGGAAAGAACACCAGAATGGAATAGCAGATTGTTATTTTCACAAATAAAACTATTCTTCATTTATATCCCTAAAAATCAAGTGGAAGACATGAATGTTACAGATGTTTATTTGTTTCATTTTCCCTCTAAAATCCCCAAGTATGACATGTACCAGTGGAATAGAAGTCTTTGGCAGTATTCTTAACTTTACATCTTTGTCAGATGAGTAACCATCAGAACACAAAGGACTGGAACCAATACAGCAAGATATTATCTTGTTCAACAAATGTATGTATGTGTATATATGTTTATGTGGGTGTGTGTGAGTGAGAGAGATTGTGCATGTGTGTGTATATGTATGTATATATATATATGTGTGTGTATTGAAAAAAAGTCGTCAGAATTTTGGAAAAAACTTTTTTTATTATATTATATCTTCATATTAGAGCTTTCGTTCATCTTTCGAACTTGTCAAATACAATTCTGAGAATATACAGATATCTTGCTTATTTATATAAAACAAATGTTTTCAGGGATTTTGTTTATAAGAGAATATTGTTTTTTTTTTGGGGGGGGGCATTGGAGACAATGGAAGATGGATAGACAGACAGATAGACAAATAGACAGATATATAGATAGTCAGACAGATAGCAAGATAGATATGTGTGTGTATATATGTGTGTATATGTGTGTGTATATGTGTGTGTGAGTATATATATATGTATGTGCATGTATGTGTGTGTATGTGAGTGGTGCATGCAGTATATACATGGATATATACATAAACACACATATTTAGATACAGTCCATGTGAATGATTATAATATATGTATAAAGAATTAAAAAGAGTGCTTGTGAAGACAACAGCAAGAGTTAATTGTATACATTTCTTTTCCTATATATCTCACATATCAATAAAAAACAGACTTCTTCTGAGCTTTTTGGTACAATAATACAATAGTGTTTTAACAACAAATGATCTTTAAGTGAAGGTTTTAAAATGCAGCATTAATGCAGTAAGAAAAAAAGAATTGATAAAAGTACAAATTGGCATTATCAGAAATTCAGGTATATGTATATATGTTGCAATCTTGTACAAGTTCATAGAATTTGTTTTGTTCACAGTTGTCAGGAAGCCAGAAAGAAATGTCATTGAGGCGCTGTGGAAACTGACTTACAGGTTAATATGTGATTGGAGTGTGTGGTTTATCAGCCTGGAACTGTGATAGGAACTGTGGTAGAATTGTTGCTGCAGCAGACAAAATGTTTTGTGGCTTTTCTTCTAACTTCATGTTCTGGGTAGACTTTACCTTTCGTCCTTTTGAGGTCAATAAAGTAAGTACCAGTTCAGTACTGGGGTCAATGTAATTGATTAGCAAGGTGGTGAGCTGGCAGAAACATTAGCATGCTGGGCAAAATGCTTAACGGTATTTTGTCTGCCGTTACATTCTGAGTTAAAATTCCGCCAAGGTCAACTTTGCCTTTCCTCCTTTCGAAGTCAATAAATTAAGTACCAGTTATGCACTGGGATCAATGTAATCAACTTAATCCCTTTGTCTGTCCTTGTTTGTCCCCTCCATGTTTAACCCTTTGTGGGCAATAAAGAAATAAGTAGGGTCAATTTGTTCGACTAAAGGCGGTGCTCCAACATGGCCACAGTCAAATGACTGAAACAAGTAAAAGAAAAGAAAGAATAATATTGTACATATATACAAGACAGCAACCTGGCCGAATCAAGTGCTCATTCAACAAAATGCTTAGTAACATTTCTTCTGACTTAATATTCTGAGTTCAAATTCCATCGAGGTATACTTTGCCTTTCATCCTTTTGAGGTTGATAAAATAAGTACCAGCTGAGTACTGGGGTCAATGTAATCGTCTTGTCCACTCCCGAAATTGCCAGCCTTGTGCCAAGATTTTAAACCAATTTTGTACATAGATGCTTTTAGTTTAATAACTTTTTGCGGTAAGTGTTTGTAGATATTCTTTTATTCGTTTATTCGTTTCAGTCATTTGACTGTGGCCATGCTGGAGCACCGCCTTGAAATATGTTCATGTTTATGAAGTTAAATGTGTACAAGTTGTTGTTGGCACTCCGTTGCTTACAACGTCGCGGGTTCCAGTTGATCCGATCAATGGAACAGCCTGCTCGTGAAATTAATGTGCAAGTGGCTGAGCACTCCACAGACACGTGTACCCTTAACGTAGTTCTCGGGGACATTCAGCGTAACACAGTGTGACAAGGCTGACCCTTTGAATTACAGGTACAACAGAAACAGGAAGTGAGAGAAAGTTGTGGTAGAAGAGTACAGCAGGGTTTGCCACCATCCCCTGCCGGAGCCTCGTGGAACTTTAGGTGTTTTCACTCAATAAATACTCACAACGCCCAGTCTGGGAATCGAAACCACGATCCTATGACCGCGAGTCCGCTGCCCTAACCACTGGACCATTGCGCCTCCACTGTGTACAAGTAGATAAGGGACAAAAGTAAAGAAGAAAAAATCAGACAATGCATATGAATTTAAAATGGTTGAACTTAACAATTGGTACGCAACTTTTGTTTAGTTAATGTGTTTCTCATGATTTATGACAAATAATTCTACTCTGTTAACACAAAACAAAGAACTGAACATTAACTAAGAGGGTGAAAGAGAATGTTAAGTGAAACAGCTGGTGCATGGTTGCTGTGAAGGCAAAATAAGAAAAGAGATTGAAAACAGTTTGACTTCTTGTTTAAATAGCCAAAAATGGTTGACAGATTACTGAGCTTTGATTGGCTAAAACAAAGCATGTGACCATAAAGTGAAACTAAAATATTTGCAGCCAAATTAGTTGTTACATATGTGTGTGTAAGTGCATATGGGTGCATGAACACACACACACGCATGCGCACACACATGCATGCAAACGCATGCACAGACACAGATACAGTCACACACACACATGCACACACAGACACACACACACACACACACACACACACACATACACATACACGTACACACATAAAAACATGTATACACACATATATGATAGCTCAGAAGCTACATCATGGAATCAGAACAAGTTTGGCAATAGGCAATGATGTGGGTAAATGATGGGCAATTGGTATTATGTTGGGCAAAAGTCTGATGGTAAACAAGTAGAATCATTTTGCATGCTAGACCAGGGGTTCTCAACCATTTTTTGCTTTGAAGACTATTTTATTCTAGTGGACACATATACCCGAGTTTGATTCCAAGCAGTGACCTGAACAATAATAATAATAATAATAATAATAGTAATAACAACAACATGGAAAAATACCTTAGGAATGAGAACCCAGGTTCAAAATTTCCCCAAGACACCTGAAGAATGCTGGAGGGTATATCAGCTGAAGTGTTGTGTTAACAGCAAACAAGATGAGGACAAATATCCACCAACATAAATAATGTGAATAATGTAAATTACTTTCACGTTGTTTTGAATTAACTATGTATTGTCTCATAGTATTGAGACCATGATGATGTGACTGTATATTTTCTGAATGATATTGTAGGGTAGGTGTGAGAGGCTGGATTTGGCCAATTTGGACATAAAACAGGTAGAATATTTGGGTTGGATATGGCCTGTTTAGAAGTTAATGGGTTAATGGTAGTGTTTGCAGCTTTATGTTCTGAGTTCAATGGCCTCTGAGCTTGACTTTGCCATTCACCAATTCCCGGTCAATAAAATAAGAAACCACTTGGACATTGAGGTCAGTGTAATTGACTTTCCCCTCTCTTCAAAATTACTGACCTTGTACCAAAAATTAGAAAGAATTATTAGACTTTTGTTGAGCAAAACTTTAAGAGTTGTTAATATTTCAGGCAAGTCTAAAGAAGCCAAGATGGCAGAATCATTAACATGTCAGGCAAAATACTTAGTGGTATTTCGTCAGCCTTTACATTCTGAGTTCAAATTCCACCGAGGTCGACTTTGCCTTTCATTCTTTCAGGGTTGATAAAATAAGTACTAGTTGAGTACTGGGGTCAATGTAAACAACTTATCCCCTTCCCTGAAATTACTGACCCTGTGCCAAAATTTGGAACCAGCATTTTAGGCAAATCTAAGGCAGCAAACAGGCAGAATTGTTGGCACTTTGGAGAAGATACTTCACAGTATTCTGTCCGTCCTAATGTTCTCAGTTCGAATTCTACTCAGGTCAACTTTGCCTTTCATACTTTCAGGGTTGATAAAATAAATACCAGTCAAGTACTGGGGTCAATGTAATCAGCTTACTCTTCCATCCCCAGGTTTACTCACCTTGAGCCAACATTTGAAACTTTTTTGGCAAATCTGGAAATTGATATATTTTGGACCAAAGTTAGACAAGTTGGAACATTTCTTTGATAGCAACTGCCACTGCACTTTTTCAAAATCTTATTGGCCCTAAATCAAAGTAAACAATCTTTCATATTTCATGGTGTAAGTCAGTGGTTCTCAATTGGGGTCCATTTGGCCCTTAGAAGTCTATATAAAATTTTGTTGCTGAAATTTATTTTCAATAAATTAGTTATACTTCTAGAATACACAAAATATAAAAAATTTTTTTTTTGTACAGTTCCTAATAATATTTAATCATAAGACTATAATAGGAATTTTTAAACACCAAATGGCTAGGAGGGGTCATCTGAGTAGAATAGGAATCAAAAGGGTCCGTAGATTAAAAAAAAAATGGTTGTGTAACACTGATGTAAGCTTGTTGTTGGCACTCTGTCGCTTACGACGTCGAGGGTTCCAGTCGAACCGATGAACAGAACAGCCTGCTCGTGAAATTAACGTGCAAGTGGCTGAGCACTCCACAGACATGTGTACCCTTAACGTAGTTCTCAGGGATATTCAGCGTGACACAGTGTGACAAGGCTGACCCTTTGAATTACAGGCACAACAGAAACAGGAAGTAAGAGTGAGAGAAAGCTGTGGTGAAAGAGTACAGCAAGGTTTGCCACCATCCCCTGCTGGAGCCTCGTGGAGCTTTAGGTGTTTTCGCTCAATAAACACTCACAACGCCCAGTCTGGGAATTGAAACCACGATCCTATGACCGCGAGTCCACTGCTCTAACCACTGGGACATTGCGTCTCCACACTGATGTAAGCAAACAGTCAAAATCTGGCTGCTTTTAATTAGCCTTTGATCAAACCTGATTAAGCAAATATACAGTCAAAAACATTCCTGTCTGAACTTTTAGACTTAGACTATATCTAGGACTACTTTTATATATTGTGTCACTCATATCTTAAAATAGTACAATGTGATTTGTGAGAGATCTGGCTGGTGTTTCTAAAAGGCCACATATTCGCTATTGATTTCCAAGCTGACTCAAGGCAATGTTCTTACCTCTTATCCAGCAACTTATGATCAAAGGCATTCTAGCCATGACCATCACTTTATTTTCACATCAGGAACTACTTTAGCTGATGCAGTGGTCATTAACAATTTCACTACCAAAGATCCCTTTTATTTAAATGAATTTCCTCCAAACCCTGAGTTTTTGAAAGTTAGATCTGTTCAACATACTTTGAACATGCTGCTCACAGATGTGCAATACTTTCTTTTGTGGACACCTGAGGACTCAAACACCCTACCTTGGTAGCCACAGTAAAATCAGTATATACAGGTGCAAGGACACACGTGTGTTCATACATACACACAACACACACACACATGCATGCCCAGACATACATACACACATACATACACATATACAGAAACACTCACAAACTTACACACACACACACACACACACTCATGCACACTTATACTATAGCACAGATGCTACACCAGTGACTCAAGAACTAGCTGAGCAATTGGCTTCGATGTGAGTAAAGGCAGTAGGGTTTGATTTACGAGTGATTTGACTGCTATTTCATGCTGGTCAGTCATTTGACAGCAAAGATGTCCCCCCCCCCCGTTGCTGGCTCATCAAAGTGAGGTGTGGTTGTGAAAATACGGTGGTGGCGGCGAAGTCGACATTGGTTGCTAAGCAGTCTCTGGTTGCTAAGTACAGCATGGTGTCTCTTGTTAGTGAAAGGGTGGGAGTACGTAGGTGGATTGGAGAGGTGGGAGACAATACTTTTGAATGACCATGTACAATAAAGAAAGGAATAATATTGAAAAGAATGCAGATAAAATATTTGTCATAGAAATAGCAACAACAACACAAGCAACCACTACAGAAACAACCAACTGATTTTACAACTTCCACCACTACCAACACCAACACAAGGCCTGAAATTTGAGGGGAAGCGGCCAGTCAATTAAATCGACTCCAGTATGCAACTGGTACTTAATTTATCGACCCCTCACAATCAATACTACTATTAATAATAATAATAATAATAATAATAATGACATAATAATTTCAGATTTTGGTACAAGGCCAACAATTTTGGACGAGGGGGTAAGTTGATTACCTCGACCCCAGGGCTCAACTGGTCCTTATTTTAATGACCCCCAAAAGAATGAAAGGTAAATTTGACAATGGCTAAATACTTAGTGATATTTCACCCATCGCTATGTTCTGAGCTCAAATTTCGTCAAGGTAGACTTTGCCTTTCATCCTTTCAGGGTCAATAAATTAAGTACTAGTTGAGTACTGGACTCAATGTAATTGACTATCCCCCTCTCTACAAAATCCAGGCCTTGTGCCTATAGTAGAAAGGCTTGTTATCATCACCATCATCATCATCATTATTATTATTATTATTTTCATTATTATTATTATGCAAGGTCGCATGCTGGCAGAATCGTTAGTGCAGCAAGTGAAATGCTTAGTGGTATTTCGCTCGTCATTATGTTCTGAGTTCAAATTTCGCCGGGCTCGACTATACCTTTTATCCTTTCAGGGTTGATAAAATAAGTACCAGTTACACACTGGGGTCGATGTAATTAACTTAAATCTCTTCCCCCAAATTTCAGGCCTTGTGCCTACAGTAGAAAAGCTTATTATTATTATTATTATTATTATTATTATTATTATTATTATTGAGTGAGAGAGCAGTGCATGCCATCAAAGTGACACTGGGGTAAAATATCTGAAGCCCATTATACTCATCATGACTAACTGTCTAATAAGGGTACACCAGGCACATGCATCACAACCATATGTGCGTGACATGGTGATCTCATATCAAGATAAACAGCGCATGACCTCGCAAGGGGTTGCAGTTAGAATTTTCTTCAGGTCGAGTAGTCCATCCCGCTCAAAAGGTCCCTGAATAAGGTTTGTTTAAGGATGTTGAGCAAAACACCCATGGTTCCAAAGGTGAATTATTCAAACCCCAAAGAATTCCTCTCAACACATGGCTAGGATGCTTCCCCAATACTTCTGCTCATGATCAAAGATGCACATATCGTCAGCCACCTAGGGACATGCTCAACTGGTTAAGGTCAAACAACTGACAAGCAAATCTGTGATATTGAGCAGAATATTTGCTGTAGCCCATCTTTTATACCTTTATTATTATTATTATTATTTTATGTTTGACTTTTGTTTTGCATTTGTACAAGTTGGATCCAAGTCTCACCCAGAGACCTCAAGAGACAACAAGTTAGAAGTTCATTATTATTATCATTATTATTATTATTATTATTATTATAGAAGGTGTCCAGCTGGTAAAATTGTTAGCACACAGGATAAAATGCTTAGTAGTATTTCACCTGTCGCTATGTTCTGAGTTCAAATTCCACCGAGGTTGATTTTTGCATTTCATCCTTTCAGGGTCGATAAAATAAGTACCAGTTACATACTGGAGTCGATGTATTCAACTGTCCCCCCCAAAAAAAAATATCAGGCATTGTGCCAATAATAGAAAGGATTATTATTATTATACTGTATTATATTTTTGTTTTTCCAAAATTTTCCAAAATTTGAGGAACAAAATAAAATTTTCCAAATATTTTTTTTTTTAATATTGATAGCGATGGAAAAAAAAAATTAGGTTAATAGTTAATAATAATAATAATAGTAAGAATAATAATATGGCAATGAATGACACCTGTACAACCTACTTCTCTCTTATAGTAAATGGTGCTACCATCAACCCCCCTGCTCCTCACTCTGCCTCCCAACCTATTTTTTTTTTTGCTTCCCTACCACCAACACCAGCACCAATACCAATACCATTCTCTGCTATCAACATTACTGCTACCATTGTCATCATCATCACCACCACCACCATCAACCTCAGCCATAGCATTTTCATCATCATGACGACCAAATCCACCACCACCACCACCACCATTACCAATTTCTGCAGCAGCAACAATAATTGCAGCAGCAGCAGCAGCAGCAAGGTGGTGATGTCATTGTCTAATTCTTTTGTTTCCTTCCTGCCTGTCATTGTCTTGGATTGTTCTTCAGATTCTGGAGAATT
>NC_068993.1:38235990-38241627 GCF_001194135.2 Octopus bimaculoides | reverse complement strand
AGCCAGCCAGACAGGCAGCAGACAGACTGACTGACAGACAGACATTGAAGAAATATAAAACCTTCTCCAACTGTTGAAATAGAAGTAAGGTGGGAAGGGGGTGGAGGGTGCGCTGGAGGGGGGAAAGAAGAATGAGGATCAGTGGGAGGGGAAAAACAAAGGAGGGTTTCGGGTGGGGAAGGAGAGCAAGAAGAATTGTGTATACATATGCATGTGCATATTTGTGTCTGTATATGTGTATATATATATATATATATATATATGTATGGGTATACGTATGTATGACTGTTTGTATATGAGTATAAATGTATGTGCATATATCTCTGTGTCTATGATTGTGTTTCTATGTGTGTATATATGTATGTGTATGTGTATGTGTATATGTGTTTATATATATGTGTGTGTATGTATGTACAAGCATGTGTATGCATGTGTGTATTCTTGTATATTTCTATATATGTATATGCATATGTGTATACATGTATAAATACATGTGTATGTGCATATATATGGATGGGTGTGTGTATGTATGTATGTATATATATATATATATATATATATATATATGCATGTATGTGTATATGTGTGAGCGTGTGTACAAAACACAAGGGTGGAGAAATTGATAGAAAGGAATTTGACACATTTGCACACCCCACCCCACCCTGCATTTCTCTGCCACTCCACCTGTATACCATACACACACACACACACACACATACATAAACACAAGCACTTACATGCGCTGATACACAAAAGACACATGCACATATCTACACGCTCATACACATATATACATACTCACACTCACATACATACATACTATGAACTACACCCACACACTCAAAGGCCAGCTCCCCCACCCCAACACCTCTTCATCTTTCTGTTGATGATGATGATGATGATGATGGTGGTAGTGGTGATGATGATGTGGATGATGATGCTGACAATGATGACAGTATTGATGATGATGATGATGATGATGACGGCGATGATGGCAGTGGTGGTGGTGGTGGTGGTTGTGAGGATGATGGTGTGATGGTGGTTGTGATGATGATGAGGATGAGGAGGAGGAAGAGGAGGAGAAGGAAGAGGAGGAGAAGGGAGAGGAGGAGGAGGTTAGTAGTGGTGGTGATAATGATTGTGGTGGTGGTGGTGATGGTAATGATGATGCTTTGTGAACTCTAATTCAGACCATAAGCATCAACATCATCATCATCATCATCATCATTGTCATCATCACCAGCATCCCCATCATCACCTGCATCACACAACAATTTTCTCCACCGTCATCACATCCCACCACCACCACCACCACCACCACCGACATCATGTCTAATGTTGCAGTGGAGAGGAAGGAAGCAAATGAATGCAGAGGTGACTTGAGGGAGAGGAAAACCTGCTGAGGAATGTAAGTGTGAGAGTGAGTGTAAGTGTGAGTGTTGGTATGAGTGCCAGTGTGAGGTTCATTTTGTCCCACACTTTTATTATTACATTTGTCGTGGAATTGAACCAGAAGCAAGCAAAGTTGATTGGGTGAGTGAGAGACTGTTGGGAGTTGAGATTAGTTAGAGGGACAGATGGATAGATAGATAGATAGATAGATAGATAGATAGATAACAGGAAGACAGACAGACAGACAGATAGAAAGATAGATAGATAGATAACAGACAGACAGACATAGTAGATAGATAGATAGTTAGATAACAGACAGACAGTAGATAGATAGATAGATAGATAGATAGATAGATAGATAGATAGATAGACATAGTAGAAAGATAGATAGATAGATAACAGGCAGACAGAAGATAGATAGATAACAGACAGACAAACAGACAGACAAACAGATAGATAGATTGATAGATAGACAGATAAATGGATAGGCATAGAATGAAGGAAGAAATATTTAGACAGAAGAGCAAAGAGAGAGAGGGGGTAGGAGAAGTGGGGACATGAGAAATAGAATAGAAATAAAATAATGAAGAAAGATGTATGAGGGGAGATGTAAAGTAAATGGAATAAACTGAAGAGAGGGAGAGAAAGAGATCAACAAACAATAAAAGAAGAGAGAGAAGGAGAGTGTTGAGAGAGAGAGAGAGAGAAATGAAAAGCGGGGGGGGGGCAGTAAGGGAGATAGAGTAAAAGAAGAAAGAGCAAAAGTAGTGAAAAGATGATTGAAAGGAGAAGGGAGAGGAAGAGGAAAAGGATGAGGAAGAGAATGTAAGAATTGGTTGGTTCAGGTAGATCTGTGCAGAGTGATGAAGATATGTTGGAGGGAAAAGGAAGAAACGTCCTCTCTCTCTTCTGGTTTCTTTCTTAGCCATTCTATCTTTCTCTTAACCTTGATCTTTGTCTCTCTGCCTTTGTTAGTCTCTCCTAACCTCAATCAGTCTCTCTTCCTTACTTTCTCTCTATTCTCTCAATTCTCTCTCTCTCTCTCTCTCTCTGTTTTTCTATCCTCATCTCTCTTTCTGCGTATATGTGTCTCTATCTCTCTGTCCTTCTACCCCCATCTCTCTCTCTCTCTCTATATATATATATATATATATTTGTGTGTGTGCTTCTATTTTCCTGTCTTTGTCTCTTTTTGTCTCTCTTCCCCATTTTCTGTCTGTCTCTCCATCTCTGTCTCTCCATCTCTCTCTCTCCATCTCTGTCTCTCTGACTATCATCTTCTTTCTAACTTTGTACCACTCTCTGTCTCTGTATACCAGTCTAACTTTCCATCTCTAACTCTATCTCTCTCTCTCTCACTCTCTCTCTCTCTTTCTCTCTCTCTCTCTCTCTCTCTCTCTCTCTTTCTCTCTCTCTCACTCTTTCTCCATCTTTCTATCTATCCATCTTTCTCTACCTCTTCCTTCTTCTCCTTCCCTCTATTTCTTAGAGTCCCTGAAATTCTCTCTCATACACACACATATGCACATACATACAAACACATATACATAGACACACATGCACACGCATACATACACATACACACACACTCTAGGTGTCCATTGGGGTCTTGTTACTCTCACACCTTGTCTGTTTGGCCTGACTCAGTAGTAGTAGTAGTAGTAGTAGTAGTAGTAGTTCTACCACCAGCATCACTACCACCGTCTCCAGTCAAATAAGTAAAGAGGGTGGGGAATAGGTGGGAAGGGATACTTGGGATGGAGAGGATGGTGTTACCATGGAATTATGGGAAACACACATTGCATGTGTGAGTGTGGTGGTCGTGGTGGTGGGAGGCAGTGGGGGGCAGTGGGGGGTAGTGGTGGTCGTGGTGGCGGTAGTGGTGGTAGTGGTGGTGGTTGTGGTGGTGGTGGTAGCATATTATGTTGCGTCAGAACAATGGAATGAGAAGAAGAAGAAGAAGAAGAAGGAGAAAAGAAGAGGAGGAGAGCCTAAGATTACAAAAGAAGAACTGACACCTTCCACCAACCCCCTCATGATTAAGAACCCCCCTCCAACCCATCACTGCCACCAAACTTTTGTTGATGCAAGGGAACAGGATCAGGGAAGGAAGGGGCCACCCTTTTTTTTAATAAATTGTTTTGGTTTATTTATTTTTTTAATATATTTAAAAAAGCATTTACACTTCCAGTCACCTCACCTGCCATCCCACAACACACAATCACAGTGAGATATACATACATACATACATACATACAGATACATATGTACACACACATAAACACACACACATGTACACAAACTTGCACTCAAATGCACTTTGCAAACACTGCATACGTGCACCCGCTTGTTATACCAACCTAGTTCAGTTAAGGCCTGTGCACGTTAGACATTCACACAAACACACCTGTTACAATTCACCTGATGCACACACATTCACAGACCTGCTCTGATATATATATATATATATATATATCTGTGTATATATATTTACATATCTGTGTATATATATTTACATATTTGTGTGTATATATATATTTATACACATATGTATACACACAAATACATATTTATACATACATATATACATACATGCATACATACAGACATCATCATCATCATTTAACGTCCATTGTCCATGCTGGCATGGCTTGGATGGTTTGACCAGGGCTGGTAAGCTGAGGGGCTGCACCAGACTCTAGTCTGATTTGGCATGGTTTCTACAGCTGGATGCCCTTCCAAATGCCAACCACTCTGAGAATGTAATGGGTGCTTTTACGTGCTACCAGCACGGGTGCCGTTTGTGCGACACTGGTACCTGCCATAACTGTGATTTTATTTGCCTTGATGACTTTCTTCAAGCACGACATAATGTCTAAGGTCTCAGTCATTGTCTCCGTGAAGGTCAACACTCGTAAGGAGCTTTTCACGTGCCCCCCCCCCCCGGCATCAGCAACTTTGCCTCCATGAGGCCCAATGCTCAAAAAGTGCTTTTTATGTGCCACTGGCATGAGTGCCAGTTATATGACACCGGCATCAGCCATGACTATGATTTCACTTGGCTTGACAAGTCTTCTCAAGCACAGCATATCACCAAAGGTCTTGGTCACTTGTCATTGCCTCTGTGAGGCCCATATTCGAAAATCACGGTTCACCACTTCGTCCCATGTCTTCCTGGGTCTACCTCTACCACATGTTCCCTCCACAGTTGGAGATCGGTATTTCTTTACACAGCTGTCCTTGTCCAGACACATCACATGACCATACCAGTGCAGTCGTCTCTCTTGCACACATCTGATGCTTCTTATACCCAAGTTTTCTATCAAGATGCTTACACTCTGTCGAACATGCACACTGAAATTGCACATCCAGCAAAGCATACTGGCTTCATTTCTCTCAAGCCTATGCATGTCCTCGGCTGTAACAGCCCATGTTTCACTGCCATGCAGCATGGCTGTTAACACACAGGCAACATTCAATCCGCCTTTCACTCTGAGGGAGAGGCCTTTTGTTACCAGCAGAGGTAGGAGCTCTCTGAACTTTGCCAAACTTATTTTTATTCTCACAGCTATACTCTCGGAGCATCCACCTCCGCTAGTAACTTGGTCACCTAGGTAACAGACGCTATCTATTACCTCTAGCTTACCCACCTGGCAGTTGATGGAATCTATTTCCGTACATTTTCAGTATTCTATCTGATGTTGATGATGACGACGACAATGACGGAGATGATGATAATTATGATGAAGGCAGCAAAAAGGATTATGTAGATGATGATAATGATAATGACAATGGGGGACAATAACGATGATGAAGAGGCAGAGGAGGATGCTGATGGTGATGACGATGAAGAAACTGATGACAATGATAACTATCATCAACGATGTAATGACAGCCATAATGTTAATGATGACAATGATGATGACAATGATGACAACAGCAGAAATGGTAATGACAACGATGATAATGCTGAGGATAAAAGATGAGGAGGAGGGGGAGGAGAAAGAAGATGAAGAGAAAGAAATGATGATGTGGCAAAGAAGTAGAAATTTTTTTAAATGATGGGGGAGGAGGAGTAGAAGGAGGTGGAGGAGGAGGAAAAGGAGGAAAATGATGATGTGGTAAAGCAGAAGGAAAATGATGATCAGTAGGAGGAGGAGGAGAAAGAGGATGATGATGATGATGATGAGGATGTTGACGACAGTGATGGTGATGATGATGATGATGGTGATGATCTTCATTATC
>NC_068993.1:38230885-38235354 GCF_001194135.2 Octopus bimaculoides | reverse complement strand
TCATTGCTGTCGTTGTTGTTGTCATCATTGTCATCACCATGGCAGAATCGTTAGCACGCTGGACGAAATGCTTAGCAGTATTTCATAGTTCAAATTACGCCAACGTTAACTTTGCCTTTCATCCTTTCAGGGTCGATAAATTAAGTACCAGTGAAACACTGGGGTCAATGTAATCGACTAGTTCTCTGCCCCCAAATTTCAGGCGTTGTGCCTTTAGTAGAATGGATTATTGTCATCACCATCAGCATCAAAACTGTTGTCGTCGTCATCATCACAACATCGTTATTCTCATCGACATCTTTATCATCATCATCACCTTTACCATCATCATCATCATCATCATAATTGTTGTCATTGCCACTGTCATCAATGTCATTGTCGTCATCATCATCATCATTATCTCTGTTGACCTCATCATTCTCTTCTTCACCATCATCATCATCATCATCATCCTCAACACTATCATCCCCATCATCATCATCTTTATCATTATCATCATCATCAATACTATCATCATCGTCATCATTGTCATTATCATTGTCATCATTAGCATTATCATCTTTGTCAGCATTATCTTTGACATCACCATTGCATCATCATCATCATCAACATCATCATAAACACCAACACCTATTACAACACAACCATCACCACCATCATCACTACCACCACCATCATCACCTTCACTACCACCACTACCACCATCATCACGACTACCACCACTAATGCTACCACCAGTACTACGACCATCACTACCACCACCAACAACAACAACAGGACTATTGTGATGTGATATCTTGTGAACAATTAATAAAAGATTATGTTTGTTGGTTTATTATTACTAAAAAACATTGAACTGGTAATGCGTGAGTCCGACACACACACATACACACACACACGTACACACACATACATAAACACAAATGCATACACACACACACTCCACATACATACACAAATACATATACATAGACATACAAACACACACATACACATACACACATACACATACATACACATACACGTACACACATGCATACATACACACATACATATATATACACAAACACATACATACATACACATACATACACACACATACACACATACACACATACACATATACATACACATATACATACACATACATATACATACACATACACATACATACATACACATACACACACATGCACATACACACATACACATACATACACACATACACAAATACATACACACATTCATACACATGCATGCACACATACATACATACAGACATACATTTACACATGCACACACACACATACACAAACACATACACATACACACACATACACATACATACACACATGCACACAGACACATACATACACATACATACATGCACACATACATATATACACACATACATACACACATACATGTATACACACATACAAACACACATACAAACATACATACATACACACATACAAACACACATACACACATACGCATACTCACGCATGCACACTCACGCATGCACATGCACGCACACATTCGTTGGTGGTGGTACAACTAGGGTTGGGAACAGGAAAGGTATCTACCCAAAATAAACGCCATTCAACACATGCAAGCATGAAGAAGTGAACAGTAAATGACCATGATGAAGATGATGATGATGATGATGATGATGACAACGACGACGACGACAATGATGATGATGATGATGGATGATTCCTGTCACATGATCTCCTACCATAATATGTCATAATTCTACTCTCATAGTTATAAATCACAGATAAATTACCTCAGTCACATGATGACATATCATGGCAGAATCATCATCCCTCTGTCTTATGATTCAAATGATTGACTTCAATCATAATATGTTATCTTATCATAACATTACACGTCGTAACATGTTGTGTCCCAAAATTTTTTTTTTTGTTTTTGTCATGTAAGACAGTGAGCTTGGCGAAATGCTTAGCATTATTTCGTCTGTCTTTATGTTCTGAGTTCAAATTCTGCCAAGGTCGACTTTGCCTTTCATCCTTGCAGGGTCGATAAATTAAGTGCCAGTTGTGTACTGGGGTCGATCTAATTCACTGACCCCCCTCCCCAAAAATTCTGGGTCTTGTGCCTAGAGCAGAAAAGAATATGTTTTGTCATGTGACAACACATTGAATGTCACTGTTCGACTATGATTCAGATAATTGACCTCCGTCATAACATAACATGTTATTTTATTATTATGACATGTCATGTCATAAGTGATCTCTTGACTTCCCAGAAATAGCAGATAAATATCCTGCAAATCACAATCACCTCACTACCTGAAAAGTGGTAAGAGATATTTGCATTCCAAATAATAAAATCCTTGATACATCATATGTGACATATCATAAGATGTGACATGTCATAACATGACATATGTAATAACGCGTCATATGTCATAACACATGACATGTCATAACATGTTATATGTCACACTCTGCTTTATTATTCAGACCTTGGCAGAACTTGAACTCAGAACATAAAGTATGTCTTTGTGTCTATGCTTCTCCAACCACCATCACTCGACAACCGAAGTTGATGTGTTTACATCACCATAACTTAGTGGTTCAGTAAAAGAAACCGACAGGATAAGTACTAGACTTACAAAGAATAAGTCCTGGGGTTGATTTCTTTGACTAAAAAACCCCTTAAGGTGGTGCTCCAGCATGGCTGCAGTCAAATGACTGAAACAAGTAAAAGAATAAAATGATTCTCCTGTATTTTCTTTTACCCAAAGCCAAGAACTTTTCAGCATGCCTTTGTATATATCACCTCTACTCAGACCTAACTAACCTCTTTAACCCAATCCTTCTTGCCTGTGATGTTATCCCTCTGGAATTGCACCCTAGTGGAAATTTTTCTCCTCAAGGCATTGGCTTACACACACTGAAGGTGAACGCCTACCAGAATGACCTCACTAGTTTTAGATAGGATTGCAAAGGTCATGGCTGGTGTGGACTTTACTGTAGTCTAAGGTTGGAAAGAATAGATGGGCTTCTTGAAATATTGCAGCAGAGATGGAGAGGAGACACACAGACAGGAGCATGTTCAGATGGACAGATGGATGGGATGGATAGTGAGAGACAGACAGACAGAAACAGTGGAGCAGTAGAGCGGCAGTGGTAGAATGGCAGTATTGTGTTGGCAAGACAAGTTAACAAAGGAACATAACAATAAGACTCACCCACACATGCACATACACACACACACACATGCATGCATGCTTATGCACATACGCTTGCAAACACATGCACATGCTTACGCACACATGTACACGCATGCACATGCACACACACACTCACACACACATGCACATACATAAACACCCATGCACATACAGACACACGCATGCATGCTAAGGCATACCCACTTGCGCACATGCACATGCATACACACACATGTATGAACATGTACACACACACAATCACACACATACACATGCATACACACATGCACACACACACACAGACATGCAAGCACACATAGACATGCTCACACACATGCATGCTCATGCACACACATAAGCATATGCACACACACACACACACATATGCATGCTCATGCACAAAAACTTGCACACGCATTCACATGCATACACACACATGTACACGCATTCACATGCACATAGACACTCACACACATGCTCATACAAACACATGCACACACACACCGACACACAGAGACACACAGATATGCACACACACAGACATGCACTCACACACATACATACACCCACACACATGCACATACATGCACTCATTATTTAATTCACGAAAACAAGCAGAGTGGTATAGGGACAAGGAAAGGACAATGGTAGGAGAGACAGACAGACAGACAGACAGACAGACAGACAGGCAGACAGGGAAAGAGAGATAGACGGAGAGATGGACAGAGAGACAGAGACAAAGAAACGGAGTGACAAACAGACAAAGAAAGAGAGGAACTGAGTGAAAGACAGATAGACAAACAGTCAGAGAAAGAGAGACAAAGAGATAGAGAGAAAGAGAGTGAGTGACAGGCAGACAGAGGGGAAACAGAGAGAGACAGAGAGAGAGACAGAAATAGGCAGACAAACAGACAGACAAACAGACAGACAGACGGGCAGAAGGACGGACGGACGGGCAGATGGATGGCCGCGTTACTGTCTCAGGAGGAACAAAAATAGGCAGAAAACTGAAAAAAAAGAGAGAGAGAGAAAAAGAAAGAAAGAAAGAAAGCATGGGAGAAGGGAGAAGAAAGAGAAAGAAGGGGAGGAAGAAGTAGAAGTTGAAGGAAAGTAGCGGAGGGTGGGTGTTCGGCAGGATCAGTGACCAAAGTGGTGGTGGTGGTGGTGGTGGTGGTGGTGAGGTTGACAAGAGTTGGCTATGGTAGGAGGGCATGGATGGGCAGGGGATGTGCTCATCTCTTGGAATCAGTTTTGTCTGCTGAAG
>NC_068993.1:38218668-38230875 GCF_001194135.2 Octopus bimaculoides | reverse complement strand
GATCAGTGACCAAAGTGGTGGTGGTGGTGGTGGTGGTGGTGGTGAGGTTGACAAGAGTTGGCTATGGTAGGAGGGCATGGATGGGCAGGGGATGTGCTCATCTCTTGGAATCAGTTTTGTCTGCTGAAGAATGCAATCTTGACAAACCTGATGAATCACAGAATTAGGCTGGTTCATAACAAAAATAATACAGGATGACTTTTTCTTTGCACAAGAAATATGTTGATTCTGTTCTGTACTGCAGGAATGGCAATTTTCTATGACTGTGTGGTAGAGATCTTCCTTGCCAACCACATGGTTTGGTGTTCAGTCCCACTGCATGGCTCCTTGGGCAAGTGTCTGTTTCTATAGCCTCAGGCTGATCAAAGCTTTGTGAGTGGATCTGGTAGACAGAAACTGAAAGAAGCCTGTCGTATGTGTGTGTGTGTGCATGTGTGTGTGTGTGTGTGGTGTTTGTGTGTGTGTGTGTGTCTGTGTGTGTGTGTGTGTGTATGTGTGTGTTTTGTTACCACAACCACTTGACAACCAGTGTTGGTATGTTGTTTACATGCCCATAAAACTTAGCAGTTCAGCAAAAGGAACTGACAGAATAAGTACCAGGCTTTACCAAAAATTCTTTAAGCAGGTGCCACAGCATGGCCATAGTCTAATGAGTGAAAAAAGTAAAAAGAAAGAAGATAAAAGATATACTACCACCACCACCGACAGCAACAATAGCAAATAAAAACCACTATCAACAACGACACAAACAATGACCACTACAACATATACCACCACATACACCACAGCAGCCACCCTCACCAAATACAACTACAACAACCACCACAATCACTATCTGCACGACTACTGCCAGTACTATTACATCTTCTATCAACTTGAACAATAATACCACTAACAACAGCAACACAACCAATACAATCACCAGTAGTTGTAGAGGGACAGAAAAATAAATTGATAGATAGATAGATAGAGCGAGAGAGAGAGATGCATAGATAGATAGATAGATAGATAGATAGCAAGAGAGAGTGAGAGAGAGAGATATATAGAGGTGTGTGTAGATAGATAGATAGATAGATAGATAGATAGCGAGAGAGAGTGAGAGAGAGAGATATATAGAGGTGTGTGTAGATAGATAGATAGATAGATACATAGATACATAGATACATAGATAGATAGATAGATAATTGTATGTGTGTAGATAGATAGATAGATACATACATACATACATACATACAAACAAACATACATACATACATACATACAGCATGACCACAGCCACTTGGCTGAAACATAAATAAATAAATAAATAAAATACATTCAAACAAACATACATGCATACATACATACAAACATACATACATACATACAAACATACATAAAAACCCTCCCAGTATTTCTAAACATGGCTGACATTGTAGCATTCAGAACCATCTCCTAAACAGCTAAAACTTCTAAATTACCTTTAATTCTTCTGTTTCTGTCTCAATATTTTTGTTGTTCTTATTATTAATGTTTATTTTCATGGTTAACTTTCGCTAGTTTGTTATTTTGGTAACAAAAGCTGATGGTACATCTGTCTATCAAACTTTGTTTCTCTTGCAAGTTCTGTTTTGGCGTTTTGTCTGCAATATTCACATTTGTTTTTTAAGTGCACTATTGCAAGCTTATTCGTTTTCTCTCAGGGATTCTCTCTCTCTATCTCTCTCTCTCTCTATCTATCTATCTATCTATCTATCTATCTCTTTGTTCATAAAACACTAGAATACAAGCAAAGGCTGGCATGTGGCCGTGAAAAGTACCATGGAAAAGCTGGTGTTACATGTGTATGTGTATGTGTGTGTACACACACAGATACACATAGACAATACACACACACACACACACACGCGCACACACACACACACAAATATATACACATATGTATATACATGCATATATATATATATATATATATATATATATATATATATATATATATATATATATATATATATATATATATATATATATGACTAATCTTATCTTCCTTCCAGCCTAGTTATCGTTTGTTTACATGTTAAGGTAGAAAGAACTGGTAACAAAAGCAGGCTGTCAGGTAAAATGCTTAACAATATAGCAATATTTAGTTTCATATCTCCACATTTTGTGTTCAAATTCAACTCATGTTGGATTTATCTTACATTCACTGAACAAGAACTATATGTGTGCTTATGAATGACATAGTGCTAATGTACCGAGAGAGAAAAAAAAAACTGGCCATCAGAGGAATCAGCTGTACGCAAGGAAAAATATGGCACTGCTATGGTCATGTGATGCATATGGATGAGGTCATGTGCCTAATCAGTTGATGCGATGATGGAGCTTGAAAAGACATGAAATGATAGTAGTGAAGGCTGGCATAAGAAACAAGGGGTTGGGTTGACTGGTGATACATGGTTCTCAAGAAGAGTCACCAAGCTCAGAGGGTCTAAGTTCTAGAAATGAACAGGTTCCTCTTCATAACACCCCCACAGTTTAGTACCCCTCTAACTGCATCTTTTCTTTGATGTCACAAATCTTTCTTGCCTCCCAGAACCATTTCTCTTGACAGCCATCACTTCATCCTTGATTCTGTCCTCTCCACCCACATTTTACCACCTCAGGCCACTCAATGCCTCATGAATCAATTTGATAGACGGGTACTGAATGGAAGCTCATCATAAATATATATCTTGTGTGTATATGTGTCTGATCATGTGTGTGTGTATGCATCTTTGTGTTTGTGTTTGTCCCCTCTTAACATGTAGTATTGACATGTAGCTTGGTAAAAGAGACCAGCTGAAGAAGCACCAGACCATTTTAGAACATAAGTACCAGGATCAATGCATTCAGCTAAACCCTTCAAGCTGGTCCACCCACACCGGCTCAATCCATTGACTGACACATGTAAAAGAAGACGGCTGTGTGGTAAGAAGCTTGCTTCCCAACCATATGGTTCCAGGTTCAGACTCATTGCGTGGTACCTTGGGCAAGTGTCTTCTACTATAGCCTCAGGCAAACTAAATCTTTGTGAGTGGCTTTGATAAATGGAAACTGAAAGAAGCCTGTTGTATGTATACATGTGCGTGTCTGTGTCTGTGTGCATTTATATTTGTGTGTGTGTGTGTGTGTGTGTGTGTGTGTGTGTGTTTGTCCCCCACTATCACTTGGCAACCAATGTTGATGTGTTTATGTCACTGTAACTTAATGGTTTGGCAAAAGAGACAAATTATCAAAAAATAAGTCCTGGGGTTAACTTCTTCGACTAAAGACCCCTTAGGGTGTTGCTCCAGCATAGCCACAGTCAGATGACTGAAACAAGTAAGAGAATATATATTTCCAGCGCAGGTGTGGGTGTGTGGTCAGAAGTTTACTTCCCAACCACAAAATATCCTACTGGTTGATATCTTGAGTAATTATCTTGTACTATAGCCTTGGACTGACCAAAGCCTTGTGAGTGGATTTGGTTGATGGAAACTGAAAGAAGCCTGTCGTAATCATCATCATCATTATCATCATTGTTTAACATCCGTTTTCCATGTTGGCATGGGTTGGACTGTTTGACTGAGGTCTGGAAAGCCAGCAGCAGCACCAGGCTCCAATTTTATCTGGCAATACTTCTACAACTGGATGCCGTTCCTAACGCCAATGACTTCGAGAGTGTAATGTGTGCTTTTTTAAAATATTCTTCAAGGCAGTGCTCCAGCATGGCCACAGTCTAATGACTAAAACAAGTAAAAGATAAAGAATGAAAGATGTCTCTCTGCATGTGTGTGCATTTGTGTGTGTGTGTGTGTGTGTGTGTGTGTATTTAGGGTAGCTATTTTCCCTTACCATCACAGTATATTATTTGATCATACAGACAATGTTATCCCATACTTTGATGCCATACCAAATCTAACTCAATGGATATGAAACTTTATACATTCCACAATTAAACCTTCTTAATCGCTGTCAATACTTTATTTTATTTCTTTTTTTTTGCATCCTTTTATTTCTTCTTTTAATAAAAAAAAAATGATCAAACGATTTGTCAGTCATTTAACGTGACAAAACCATCTGTCTTTTAAAATAATTAAAAATAATAATAATAATAATAATACTCCTATTGTTATTAATGTTTTAGTCATTATTACTATTATTACCATTACTTTTATTATTACTATCATTACTATTATTATTATCATTAATTATAACTATTACTATTATTGTTATTATTATTATTATTATTATTATTATCATTAATATTATTATTATTATTATTATTATTATTGTTATTATTATTATCATTATTATTATCATCATTACTGTTATTATTATTATTATTATTATTATTATTATTATTATTATTATTATTATTGTTGTTGTTGTTATTGATATGATAAATAAAACACAGTTTTTCAATCACCACAAAATATAATTCAGAAAGCAGAGAGGAGAGAAATGTTTTTTTTTTAATTTTTATCTTGTTTTTATTTTTATTTTATTTATTTAATCTATTTATTTATTTATTTCCCAGTTTTAAAAAAAAAATCATCGTTTATTCTCTTCATTAATTTTTGCTTTCTTCATAAATAATATTTCTAGAAAAAAATTTATCATCTTTTGTTACTTGCATTTTTTGCTAACATAATTAATAATAATAATAATAATAATAATAATAAAATTATTTTTATTATTATTTTTAAATATTTTTCTTTCAACTATTAAATAGACTTTTTGTCAAAAACAAAACAAAATTATTTATCAATAACTTATTTATCTCAATTTTGCTTTGTTGTAATTCTTTTATTATTATTATTGTTATTATTATTATTATTATTATAAATATTTATTGTCTTCTTTTCAATGTTTATCATATTTTAAAAAATATATATAAGGTAATAATAATTGTAGATGAAAGCTTTTGAGAAATGAGAAAAAAAGTTCTATAGAAATGGTAAAGGAAGCTGAAGTGTGTATATGTTTAAGAGATACGAGTTCTTCTGCCACCATCACAACCACCGCCACCACTAGCCACAACATTGACCAGCATTAAACCCAAAACCACCACTTTAAATATACTACTACTACTACTACTACTTTTATTATTATTATTATTATTAGTAGTAGTAGTAGTAGTAGTAGCAGCAGCAGCAGCAGCAGCAGCAGCGGTGGCAGCAGTATAAGTGGTGGTGGTGAGTGGTAGTGGTAGTGGTGGTGGTAGTAGCAGTATAAGTGGTGGTGGTAGAGGTACTAGTAGTGGTAATGGTAGTAGTGGTAGTAACAGCACTAGTAATAGTGGTGATGGTGGTAGTAGTAGCGGTGATGGTACTGCTACTACCATCACCACTACTACTACCAGCTTCACCACTACTACTACCACCATCACCACTATTACTAGTGCTGTTACAACTACTACCATTACCACTATTAGTACCTCTACCACCACCACTTCTACTGCTACTACCACCACCACTACCACCACTACCACTACCATTGCCACTATCACCACCACTCACCACCACTTTTACTGCTGGCACCACTGCTTCCACTGCTGCTGCTGCTGCAACTACACAACTATTACTACAACTACTACTACTACTAATAATAATAATAATAATAACATCATTCATAACTTTTACATCTCCAAATGATTCAATATGGTTCAGGAGTACTTCTGAATTGTCCCTGGATGTACTAGGAATTACAGTCAAATCTCCCTAAAATCACACACCCTATTCTCTTAAATATGGGAGGAATATATTAAATGGTGCAACACTACATATATTTTGAAATTATAGGATGGTCAAGGCCAGAATGCCTTCTGATCATAGATCTATTCATTCAAGGCTGACATGGAGTTAAGCAACATAATCCTCAGGATCCCTTAACTGAGGCGGCCAGTCTAGATGCCTTTGCAGTTAGCCCTTGCCACTGGTCACAGTTTTTTGTTGGAGGTAGGGTTATGGAGGGACATATGTATGATGTTTTTTAGCCACCCTCTTATTTCTTATTTCTTTACTGCCCACAAGGGGCTACACACTGAAGGGGACAAACAAGGACAGACAAATGGATTAAGTCAATTATATCGATCCCAGTGCGTAACTGGTACTTATTTAATCAACCCCCGAAAGGATGAAAGGCATAGTCGACCTCGGCGGAATTTGAACTCAGAACGTAACGGCAGACGAAATGAGTAGGGCTTTGAAGAAAATAGGTTGGGAAACACTACTTGGGCATTTAAACTAGCAATTTCAACCAGGGTCCATATGGCCCCTAAGGGTCGATATAAGATTTTGGGGACACCACAAAACAAAATAGTAAATTGGGGATCCACAATAGTATTTTAAGGGCCCCTAAAAAATTTTGCTTTAGGCGTATGTATTGGTACGAATTGCAAGAAATAGGTAGGTTTCTTTCTCTAACATTTTACATAGTTCAACCTACACAGGTGACTGTATGAAAAACAAAATAGGAATTTTGAAAGGAGCTTCTATTAAACTAGTTTTTAAACATTGAATGGTTATGAGAATCCACCAAAATAAAATAATAATCTATAGATATAAATGGGTTTGTGAATCCCTGCTTTAGATGTATGTATTGGTATGTATTGCAAGAAAACAGCTAGGTTTCTCCCTCTAACATTTTACGTAGTTCAACCTACACAAGTTAATGTGTGGAAAAGAAAATGGGAAATTTGAAAGAAGTTCATGAACCCTGCTTTATATGTATGCATTGCAAGAAACAGTTTTGTTTCTTTCTTGAACATTTTATAGTTCAGCCTACAAAAGTTAATATGTGAAAAGCAAAATAGGAATTTTTAAAGGCGTTTTGATAAAACTTGTTTTTAAATATCAAATGACGATGGGGTCCACCAGAATGAAACAGTAATCAAAGCAGTTCATAGAGAAAACATTTTTGAGAACCACTGATTTAAACCAGCCATACGAGGCACAAGTATTCTACCTGTTTTATGGCTTTTCACACCTACCCTACAATGTCATTCTAAAGATAAGGAATCACATCATCAAAATCTCAAAGTTGTGAGATAAAGCCTGATTAATTCAAAGCAATGTGAATAAAAGAGCATTAAATATGACAAAGTAAACTGAATCCTAAAGGGTTAATGTTCCCCTTGGGTGAGATGAGGGTGTTAAACCAGGTGATGTATTGTACCTGACACCTTAAAAAATCGGGTGGCTCTAGGGCCATTGTAACAGAATTATAGGCCTCTTGGCAGATCTGGACATTTGAGTCCTTACATACACAACCACAACATACATAGATTATCTTTGAGTTCCTTGGTTTCCTTGGGACCCTGAGCAATTTCCCAGCATTCCCATGCCTTCAGATACTACTAGGGAGCCCTTCTATTTCAAAGACAACAGGATTTCATTAGGTACATTTTGTTTGAATAACAGGTAGGATGGTCATGGCTTGATATCTATGATCATAGGTTTGTCCAGTCAGGGTTGACCTTGGGCTAAACAGCAACATAACTGCAATAGTACCACTGATATTTCAACCATAAACCTCAATGTCACCATTAGTTCTACTACTGGCAGTATCACCACCTGTACTACTGCCACTACTAGTATTTTCATTGGCATCAAATACAACCTCAGTCTTCGCCACAACCACCCCCTACTACCACTTAAACTACTACTACAACTCACACTTCAAACACCACCTTCACTACTACCATACCACCACCACTGACAACTATTAACACAACGACAAACACCACCACAACAACTACTACCAACACCATTATTATTTCAAACACCAACACCACAACTACCACTACTACCAACACAGCCACTACCAAAACCACCAGTACTACTACTATCCCTACCGCTAACACCACCACTACCACCAACATCACTGCAGCCAATACCAACATCAGAGTAAATTATTACATTTGCTACATCAAACAAAAATTAAATTTAATGATGGATAAGTATGAATTTTACGATCATTGTTCATCATCATCATCATCATCACCACCATCATCATTGTCATCACAATCAACGTCACCATCATTCTCATCCTTCTCATCGTCATCCTTGTTGTTGTATTTGTCGACATTATCATCATCAACATCACCGTCATCATCATCATCATCATCACTATTGTCAGAACGCCATCGTCATCATCATTATGGCCTCCTCAACAACTACCATCATTCTCAAAGTCAGATCAACCACCACCACCACCACTACCATCCTCTCCCTTACCAATTCTGTCATCAATTTAAAACACTTCAAAGTTTATATATGTTAAATAAATCTTCAACTTTTCAAAAGACACCAAACAAAATTCATTATAGAATGTCTCTTTTGGCAGCTTTATTTTGTGCACTTATATAGACAGATATATATATGTATATATATATAGTTATATATGAATGTATGTATGTATGGATGGATGTATGTATGTACGTGTGTGTGTGTAAGTATATATGTATATATATATTGGGTCATCTCATAAAAAATGCGGTTTTTTATATTTCTTTTATTTTTCAAAATTAAGATAAGCAAGGTTTTTTTTTAATCTAAAATATATTCTCCTTCATTTTCGACAATGCTCTTCCATCAGTCTGGTAGACTGGCAAGGCCCCTCTTCCAAAATTCACTTGTCCGTGATGAAAAATACTCCTCCAGTACTGTTCTGACTTTGTCTACAGCATTCATATATTTTCATTCCAAATGATTTTGAAGACTGCAAAATAAATGATAATTAGATGGGGCAATGTACAGTGCATATGGTGGGTGGGGTATCGTTTCTCATTCAAATTGCTCCAGCCTTTGGAATGTCATCCTTACTGTATGTGGCCAAGCATTATCCTGATGGAAGAACACCTTTCGTCTTGAAACCAAAGATGGTCGTTTTTCTTCTAGCACAGATGCTGATGAATGGTTGAATAACCAAATCCAAGCTTCTCTATTAGTTCTTCAACAGTTATAATGGGATTTTGTTCCACCATTGTTTGCAAGACATTCTTGTTGAGCTCCACAGATCTTCCAGACTGAGTCTTGTCTTCTACGTTGTAGTTTCCAGCTTGCAATTTCCAGAAGCACTGTTGACACTGGCTTCCGCTTATTGTCCAATCCCCATATACTGCATTAATATTTCTTGCACTTTCCGTTGCATTGTTGCCTTTATTGAACTCATAAAGCAAAATATGCTGAATATGTTCTTCTGTCACTTCCAATA
Source organism: Octopus bimaculoides (assembly GCF_001194135.2). Lineage (NCBI taxonomy): Eukaryota > Metazoa > Mollusca > Cephalopoda > Octopoda > Octopodidae > Octopus > Octopus bimaculoides. Next base: position 38,221,659 of record NC_068993.1, on the reverse strand, counting down.
TAGCTTTGGAAAAATAACTGTTGAAATCAAACTGCACTCTTCAAAACTTGCACTAAGAATAAGGACAAGGCAAAATTACTACCTGCTTTTATAGGAAGTTGATGTAGGTAGTTTATCCCATCTCCCTCTGACTTTTAGTTCATGCAATTGAAGAAATCGCATTATCTATGGGATGACCCATTATATGTGTTTGTATGTGTGTGTGTGTGTATACATCTACACACACACACGCACACACACACAAATAGATAGATAGATAGATGATATAGATATATTCATATATACATACATTCATACATATATATATATACACAAACACATACATATATATACATATATATATATATATATTGAAATATACTGTGTGGGTATACTTTATATATATATATATATATATATGTATACGTTCGTGTGTGTGTGTGTGTGTGTTTGTAGTCATTGTTTCAAACATCTACTTATATATGCATCTACAACTATATTTATCTGTGTGTACGTACATGTGTGTGAGTATGTGCATGCATGTTTGTGTCTGTGTGTATTTGTGTGAATATATTTACATATGTATCTATCTGTCTATCTGTTTATTTTGCACATTATATGTTTCTTGATGTGCTGAGTTCACCTCTTACAGTTTTATTTGTCAAGCTTAATCAACCTTCAGCTTTCTCTTGGACAACATTAGAAGCGAGAAGAAAGGATACTTCATGCATAGATAACAAACTCATATATATATATGTATGCATGGAAAACACACACATATATGTGTGTATATACAATGGATACCATTACCTGACACCATGAATGACAAGTGGTTTTGTTGTTGGTCCTTTAGCATTTAAACTGGCCATATCCGGCCAAAATATCCTGCCTGTTTTATGTTCAAACTGGTCAGATCTTGCTTCTCCCACCTACCCTAAAATGTCATATTGAAAGTAAATAAACACAAAGTTTGAAATCTCAAAGCTTTGAGATAATGCATGATTAATTCTGAACAATGTGCAGCAAATGTGGATAAATAAGGGTTATATTTGACAGAGTGGAGGCGCAATGGCCCAATGGTTAGGGCAGCGGACTCGTGGTCATAGGATCGCGGTTTCGATTCCCAGACCGAGCATTGTGAGTATTTATTGAGCCCAAACACCTAAAGCTCCACGAGGCTCTGGCAGGGGATGGTGGCGAACCCTGCTGTACTCTTTCACCACAACTTTCTCTCACTCTTACTTCCTGTTTCTGTTGTGCCTGTAATTCAAAGGGTCAGCCTTGTCATGCTGTGTCACACTGAATATCCCCAAGAACTATGTTAAGGGTACACATGTCTGTGGATTGTTCAGCCATTTGCACGTTAATTTCAGGAGCAGGCTGTTCCATTGATTGGATCAATTAGAATCCTCGACATTGTAAGCGACGGAGTGCCAACAACATATTTGAGAGAGTAATTCAAATACTGGAGGGTTAAAGCAAGTGAAAAATTAAATTTACCCCACAAGTAGGCCTAAGTGAGATTCGAACCTGAAATGCAAAGAGCTACAACAAATACTACAAAAAAAAAAAAAAGAAAGCATTCTATTCATCACTCCAACAGCTCTCCCAATTTGGCACCCTGCAAGATAAAGAATTAAAGTAATTAGAATTCAAAATTGGATAAACATTTTACAGTGGATTTCTGAGTTTGCTGATAGTGATGGATCAGTGTGTGTGTGTGTGAGCCAAACAATTAACTGTGTATGTAGTAACAAAAGATGTAGCCCTAAATATCATTGAATTAGCGTAATCATACATTATACAAACAGGAAATACTCACATACAGTACTCACAGTTTCCTGACAAACCATGGGTGTGAAGTTATCCAATTTCACTCGTGGCTTTGCACAACAACTGATGAACGGTTGCACATGCATTGATTACCAATCTCAAATCAGATAATTTTTACACCTGTAGTTTGCCAAGAAACTCTGAATACGGTATGTGAGCGCTCTATGTTGGTATATAATATAAATATATATATATATATGTAATATAAATATATATATATATCATCATCATTTAACAGCTGCCTTCCATGCCTTCCATATATATATATACACACACATATCGTCATCATCATCATTTAACATCTGCTTTACATGCTAGCATGGGTTGGACGATTTGACTGAGGACTGGTGAACCGGATGGCTACACCAGGCTCCAATCTGATTAGGAAGAGTTTCTACAGCTGGATGCCCTTCCTAACACCATATATATATATATATATAGATAGATAGATAGATTGATACAATAATCCCTCGACTATTGTGAGTGTTACACTCCATAACCTCATGATAGGTGAAAATCTGCAAAGTAGAAACAGCACTGTACCGCATATTTTTTTTTATTACTTTTATAATTTGTAACACCACACACTTGCCTCTCGAGTTCCATTTTCCATACAGTATGTGCAATTCTCTGTTTACTCATCTATGGTACACTATATGTTTTCTTTTAATATATTTTAATTGGTGTGTTATACAGTGCAGTTTTGTACTGTATTCTTTTATTTATTAATTTATTAAGTTTTAAGTGTGAAAATGCTTATTTCACCACAGAAATAATTAAAATCTAAAATATATAATAACCTATCGTCCACAGAAACCTGCAATATACTGAGTAGTCCATGATATAAATTTACATATATTAGCCAAGAAAATTCACGATGTACTGAGGGTACAACATGTGAACCACAGTACAGTGAGTGATTACTGTATACAGCTATATATCTATATATATTTTGTATATATATATATATATATATATATATCAAACAATAAGCAACACGGATTTCAAAAGTGATTGCAGTACGCACGTTTCATGCTACTTCAATTTATTTAAGTAATGTGAGCATTACCTTAAATGCAATATGAAGAGCAATCTTCAGCTGCACGAAAATGCAGAAAAAAGACATATTATAAATGTGGCAACATATTAAATCCAAGTGGGAGAGAGCATACATAAAAT
>NC_068993.1:38217086-38218017 GCF_001194135.2 Octopus bimaculoides | reverse complement strand
TATATATATATATATTCAATTTATAGATGTATTTCTGACAAAGGCTTTATAAAGAAACATATTTATAATATGCCTTCTACTACAGGTTCACACAGTTTCCATCTAATTATTTCCACTAACAATGCACACAATGCATTGGCCAAGTCTAGGCTCTAAGACTAGACCTATGACAAATCTTCCATGCAATAGAACTGAACCCAGAACCAAACAGTTTTCAGCAAGCATCTGAACTCCATAAACGCACAGCAACTATATGCACGATTAAAAAAATATCTATAATAACAGTGTATTATCTATATAAACTCTAATGAGGCATAAACAAACCCCTTCAAATGCTTCCAAAACTTACTTCTGAAATTCTAAAATTCCATAAAAAAAAAATGGTCAGGGGAAGAATTTCCAGTAGAATTAAGAGCAATACCAAAGATAAATCAAACATAATAAAACAATTTAAGGGTTTTGGGAAGCATTTATTATTATTATTATTATTATTATTATTATTATTATTTTAAAAAAAAAGCTTTTAAATTTAATTGAAATATCTATAGTAAACATCATGTTGATGGGTTTTTGGAGTTTGTGTAGAGGTCTTTGATTCTAGGGTAGGGTGGGGTGGTGTGGTGGTGGGTGTGCAGGTTGTTGTTGCTGTTGTTGAGGGTGGTGATGGGCTGAATGAAGATGATGGCAGTGGAATAGGAAAGGGAGATGGTGGTGATAGTGGTGGGGTAAGGGTGGAGAGGCAGTGTGGTGGGGACAGGGTGGTGGTGGCAGCAGTGATGTTTGCAGAAAAGTCAGAGCTATGGTTTAAAACATGCAGAAATATATACAGAGTCATACATATATGAATACACTAGCGCATATGTGTGTGTGTGTGTGTGTGTGTGTGTGTGTGTGTGTGTATACAGAGAGAGAGAGAGAGAGAGAGAGAGAG
>NC_068993.1:38216258-38216903 GCF_001194135.2 Octopus bimaculoides | reverse complement strand
ATATATATATATATATATATATATATATATATATATATATATATACACAGTGATATGTATTGCTGATCAATGTGTATCCATACCCACAGATACACACACACACACACATATATATATATACTCTCATACATGCATACACTCTTATATCCACATTGATAATTCACACACATCTAGACAAAGATATATATTCCTTATCTGTATAGTATATATCCAGGAGTGAATGCAGCCATGGGTGTATAAGTAAGAAGCTTGCTTCCCAACCACGTGGATCTGGGTTCAATTCCACTGTGTAGCAACGTATGCAAATGTCTTTTATTATAGCCCTGGGCTGGCCAACATCTCATGAGTGGATTTGGTAGACAGATTCAAAGGAACCTGTCATGCATATATATATATATATATATATATATATATTGAGGGTATGAGAGGTAATGGTGTCAGGTAATGCTGAGTAAGTGCTATGGACAGATTATAGTTAAGCTCCAGGTTCGATGATGATATGAATGAGGAGTCCAATGTAGGTCATATATTAGCATGCTTAGCAACTATTAAACATTTTCTTGCACCGTCTCTGATGAAGGGATATATAAAATATCCCAAAAACAGCTGTAAGACCTTCTCTTTATAAACGTTCAGAAAACTTTC
>NC_068993.1:38214846-38215375 GCF_001194135.2 Octopus bimaculoides | reverse complement strand
TATATATATATATACATACATATATATATATATATATATATATATACACACATATATATATTTATATATGTGTGTGTATGTATGTTTTATGTATGTATATCTACATGTGTGTATGTGTGTGTGCATTTTGTGTTTGTCCCCTACCTCTGCTTGACAACATACATACAAGCATACATATATATATGCATGCGCATGGCTCAGTGACCAGAGTGTCAGTCTAACAACCATGGGGTAGTGAGTTCAATTCTCGAACTGGGCTCTATGTTCTGTTCTTGAGCAAGACACTTTATTTCATGTTGTTCCAGTTCTCTCAGCTGTAGAAATGAGTTATGAGTTACAACAACATTGGTGCCAAGCTGTATTGGCCTTTGCTTTTCCCTTGGATAACATCGGTGCCATGGAGAGAAGAGACTGGTACACATGGGCGACTGCTGCTCTTCCATAAACAACCTTGTCCAGACCTGTGCCTTGGAGGGGAATTCTCTACTTTTTATGTATTATATATATATATATATATATATATATATAT
>NC_068993.1:38212666-38214570 GCF_001194135.2 Octopus bimaculoides | reverse complement strand
GAATTCTCTACTTTTTATGTATTATATATATATATATATATATATATATATACATATATATATATATTTCTTTTTGATGAAAATGCCTTTTCATAAACTGAGTTGTAATGCAGACAATAACAACCACAAGCATTAAATAATTATCATCATCATCATCATCACCATCATCATCATCATCATCATCATCATCATCTAAAACCTATATTCCATGCTGACATGGCTTGGATTATTTGATACAATCCAATTAGCCTGGGAGATGCATTGGTCTACATTGTTGACTGTGGCAAGGTTTCTCCAGATGAACATATTCAGTATATTTTCTCTCATTTGCAAGCCTCAGTTCGCAGGAGTATGTGTGTGTGTGTGTGTGTGTGTGTGTGTGAAAAAGAGGTATTAGTTGCTGTGTGCAAGAGAAAAGGCCGTGCTGGTTTGGTCATGTGATGTGGCTGGGTACCAACAAAAGTTCCATAAAGAAGTGCAGATCTCTCAAAGTAGATGGAACACATGGAAGTGGAAAACCCAGCAAGACATGGGATGAAGTACTGAAGAACGATCTCAGAACGCTGAACCTTTCAGGTGAGATGATGAAAGACTAAGATCCTTGGCACCTTACTGTACTCAAGAACACCTGTACTCAGCAGCAAAAGTGTTAAGACCAGTCCCTCTGGTGGTGTAAAGTACTTGTGGCAGTGCCACATAAACGTGCATGCGCAATGCCAAGTAAAAGCACTCATGTGGTACCACATAATAGCGCCCATGTGGTGCCACGTAAAATGCACCCAGCACACTCTGTAAAGTGGTTTATGTTAGGAAGAGCATCCAGATGTAGAAACCATGCCAAATCAGCTCTGGTCAAACTGCCCAACTCATGCCAGCATGGACAACAGACATTAAATGATGGTGATGGTGATGATATGTATATGTATGTATGTATGTATGTATGAATGTATGTATATATGCATATGTATTTATATATGTATCAATCAATGTATATTTATATGCATACACATTTATATATACACACATGCATGTTGGCACTCCATCGCTTACGATGTCAAGGGTTCCAGTTGATCCGATCAATGGAACAGCCTGCTCGTGAAATTAACGTGCAAGTGGCTGAGCACTCCACAGACACGTGTACCCTTAACGTAGTTCTTGGGGATATTCAGCGTGACACAGTGTGACAAGGCTAGCACTTTGAATTACAGGCACAACAGAAACAAGAACAAAGAGAGAGAAAGTTGTGGTGAAAGAGTACAGCAGGGTTCGCCACCATCCCCTGCCGGAGCCTCGTGGAGCTTTAGGTGTTTTCGCTCAATAAACACTCACAACGCCCGGTCTGGGAATCGAAACCACGATCCTATGACCGCGAGTCCGCTACCCTAACTACTGGGCCATTGCGCCTCCACTCACACACACATGCATATACATTTACACACACACACACACACACTAATGCATATACAAGCATACTTAGAAACAAGAGAACAATAACTTTATTGTAGTTTTATAACCCAGAGCCATGTTAAGAACAAGACAGAATAGTTCTCATTGAATTCAGAAAAATTTCAGGTTTTCTTCTAGTCCTTCTGTTTTTCCAAATGCCATAACAGTTTGCCAACAAAATAAAGAACAAAAAATGAGATGTCTGTGGAAACGGTAAGAACTCTAAAAGCTAATACTTGTAAAGCTTCTCAATGAGCAATATATCTTTTTATCGGTATCTTCATGGATCAAACAACTTTATTATGCGGCAATCGCAAAGCAAACTTCAATTGTCACTTGTAAATAGTTTTCATTTTTGGAAATATCTTTTATGATAAACACAACACACACACATAAATATGCATGCATGTAGGTATGTATGTGTGTGTATATATATATATATATATATATATATATAT
>NC_068993.1:38208553-38212134 GCF_001194135.2 Octopus bimaculoides | reverse complement strand
GTATATATATATATATATATGTATATATATATACACACACACACATATATATATATACATACATATATACATATATATATAATATCAAGGCTTGTGCTATGATGCAAATACATATTGTAGGGGAATATTCTTGACTAGAATAAACAGAAAAAATGGTAAATATTGGCTTTCTAAGTCAAGGAAGAAACAACGGGGAGTTTTTTGTTTTGTTTTGTTTGGTTTCGTTTTGTTTCTCTGCTTTTTTTTTTTTTTGTTTCTTTTGTCACAGAAGATGATGGCTGCATTTCCAAACTCTCCTTACACATACACACATAGAAACACATATACACATACAAACACACACGTATCCTTCAGAGAATGCCACTAGCAAGTGGCGACAATGTATATACAATGACAATTCTTGCTTCATTCCGATGTATTCTTGTGTGTCTTCGGTATATCTGTCAAGAGAAGGCAAAATCATAATACTTGGTGAAAAATCTAAACAATCATTGACAACGCGAAGAACGGCAACAATAAGAAGAACAAGATGAAGATTAAGCAAAAGACAAAGAAGAAGAAGAAATCGAGGAAAACATAAGAATTTTCTTTGGTGAAAACTTCTACGAAGAGTGTTATGTTTGTATGTTAAGTTCTATTATATTATGTCAATGTATTGGGGGGAGGGGCATGCATGGGTTGGTGGGATTATTTACTCTGCAAAACTTTCTGGTTCTGCATTTAGCTCTCTCACTCTTGTACTTTTCTGTGTATATACATCCATATATAAATACATAAATTATTATTTTTACGATTATTATTATTATCATTATTATCATTATTATTATTGTTATTATTATTATTAAAGCAGTAAGCTGGCAGAATTGTTAGCACTCCAGGAAAAATGCTTAGCGGCATTTCTCCCATTGCTACATTCTGAGTTCAAATTCTGCCAAGGTGGACTTTGCTTTTCATCCTTTCGGAGTTGATAAATTAAGTACCAGTGAAACACTGAGGTTGATGTAATCGACTATCCCCCTCCCCCAAATTTCAGGCCTTCTGCCTATAGTAGAAAGGATTATTATTATTATTACTATTATTATTAATATTATTATCAATATTATTATTATTATTATTATTATTATGAAATCATTAGCACACTGGACAAAATTCTTAGCAGCATTTTGTCCGTCTTTATGTTCTGAGTTCAAATTCCACCACAGTCAACTTTGTCTTTCATCCATTCAGGATCGACAAAATAAATACCAGCAGAAAACTGGAGTAAGAGACTAAACACAACCAGTTTGAATGTAAAACATGTAGAATATTTGGCCAGATTTTACCAGTTTAAATGCTAAAGGGTTAAGTTTAGATCACATCAACCACTTTGTTAGCATATTTCTGTTGAAATGCTTTATCTTTGCTTCAATCACTTTTGGAAACAACTAAGAACTTAGCAAGACTTTGAGATTATTAAAATTGGTGTTTGAAGCATAAATAACATAACATTTTAATAGAAGGTTTTGATGAAATACACAACTTGTGATTCAATTATTTTTGAAAATAATGAAGAATTTAGCAAAATAACTTTGGCATTATTTAGCTAATGTTTAATACTTTGGCAATTTTGATGGAAGGTTTTAATTTAGACCACTTTAAAACAGAATGTTTATATCACAGAATCAGTTGTGGTCTCAGACAGTTTGGTATCAAAAGGGTTAATTCTAAATTCATTATTTTGTTATATATATATATATGCATGGTATATTCAAATTTCATATTTTTGGAGTCAATGGAATAAATATCAGCTGAGCACTGGGGCCAATGTAATCAACTTACCCTCCAAAATTGCTGGCCTTGTGTCAAAATTTAAAACTAATAGGCATAGGAGAGGCTGTGTGGTAAGTAGCTTGCTTACGAACCACATGGTTCCGGGTTCAGTCCCACTGCATGGCACCTTGGGCAAGTGTCTTCTACTATAGCCTCGGGATGACCAAAGCCTTGTGAGTGGATTTATTAGACAGAAACTGAAAGAAGCCCGTCGTATATATGTATGTGTGTGTGTGTGTGTGTGTGTGTTCGTGTATCTGTGTTTGTCCCCACCAACATTGCTTGACAACCAATGCTGGTATGTTTACGTCCCATAACTTAGCGGTTTGGCAAAAGAGACCAATAGAATAAGTACTAGGCTTACAAAGAATAAGTCCTGGGGTCGATTTGCTCGACTAAAGGCGGTACTCCAGCATGGCCACAGTCAAAATTACTGAAACAAGTAAAAGAGTAATATAATAACTACCATGTGGTTTCTCAATGTGCTGGAAATCACATTTAAGTCCCTCTCAAATCACACCACAACCCTCTAGATCAGGGGTTCACAACCATTATTTTACCTGTGGACCTCTTTTGTTCCTCTTTTATTCTGGAGGACAACCATAGCCATTTGGTGTTTAAAAACTGCTCTTTATAGAAACTTCTTTCAAAATTCCTATTCTGTTTTTCACACATTAATTTGTGTTTAGACCCAGGAAGACATGGGACAAAGTGGTGAGAAAGGATCTTTGGATGCTAGGCCTCACTGAAGAAAGGACAAGGGACCAGGAATGTGGTGGTTTTCTGTACTAGATAATACATGTCTAACTAAGTAAAGTTGCTGTCTTCCATACATACAGGCCTGTCCTTTCAGGCACCAGTGCCACTTGAAGAGCACTGATGCCAGTGCTGTGTAAATGCACCTGTGCTGTTGGCACAAAATAAGCACTTAGCACACTCTGCTAAGTGGTTGGCATTAGGAAGGGTATCCAGCCATGAAAACTATGCCACAACAGATGGTTGGAGTCTGGACAGCTTCCAGCAAGTCAGTTCCATGTCAAACCATCCAATCCATGCCAGCATGGAAAGCAGATATTAAACGATGATGATGATGATGATAACTTGTGTAGGTTGAACTATGTAAAATGTTAGAGAAAGAAACCAAGCTATTTCTGAAGGAAAACGTTTTCAGAGGCCCTTAAAATACTATTGGGGACCCCCAATTTACTGTTTTGTTGTGCAGACCTGAAAAGGCTTATATGGTCCCTCAGAAAACACTAGTTGAAAATCACTGCCTTAGATAATGATGTCATGGCTGTGGTCATAGTTGTTTGACCTTTGGTCAATGAGAAAGAGCTGACCTAGAGATAAACTCTATAACCATTGTCTACACCACACCCAACACCACTGTCAAAACCACTACCAAGACCACTATCATCGCCAGTACCACCATCTCCCACCACCACCACTACCACTACCATTACCAGCACCCCCACTGCTACCACTACCAACATCACCAACACTACCATCAGCATGACCACCACTACAGCCACAACCACCACCACTACAGCCACAACCACCACCACTACTACCGCCACTACCACTAACACCAACAGCACCACTGCCATTACTACAGCTACCACCACCAACACAACTACACAGCGCAACTATCACCACAACCACTACCAACACCACAGCCACCACCACCACCACCACCACCACCACTACAACCACAACTACCAATACAACCATGACCACCACAACCACTACCACCAGAACTACTACAGCCACCA
>NC_068993.1:38206217-38208251 GCF_001194135.2 Octopus bimaculoides | reverse complement strand
TTTTTCCCCTTTCCTCTTCTTCTTCATCTTCTTCTTCTCCTTGTTGTTGTGGCAGTGGGAGGTGAAGAATTTTGGCATTGCTGCTAGGTGAGTAATCAAAGAATGTCTTCACAATGATGGCGGCAGTTGCAGTGGTGGTGATGCTGGTAATGCTGCTGCTGGTGATGGCGGTAGTGGTGTTGGTTGCAGTGGGGGTTGTGGTTGTGGTGGTAGTTGGCATTGTAATGTTGGTGGTGGTGGTGGCAATAGTGGTGGTGGTAATTGTGATTGTGGTGGTAGAGGTGGTTGTTGCTGCGTTTGGGGGGTTGAGGTGTTATAGTGAAAGTGATAATGCTAGCACTGGTTGTAGTAGTGGAGGTGGTAGTAGTGGTGATTGAGATGTAGGTGATGGTAGTGGTAGTGGTGGAGTCGGCAGAGGCAGTGATGGTGGTGGTGGTGGTTGTGGTGGTGGTGGTGGTGGTGGTCGTGGTGGTGGTAGTAGTGGTGGTGATCCTAATTATTACAGAGGTATAAGTGCTGGCTTGTTGTGGTGTCGACATTGGTTGTTGTAACGGTTGTGGTGCTGGTAATGTTGGTGGTTGCCTGTCTGTTGTAGTTGTTGCTTTGCATCCCCAGGGCAACATGTGTGTGTCATAGATATATATATATCACACATACACACACACACACACATATATTTACATATCCATATGTCCCTTTTAGTGGTGGGGGCCACATTCTATCCTGACACTCCACTCTTCCAGAGAATGACAATGCTAATCCAAGAGATGATTTATGGAAGTACCATTGACACTGAACTGGTTGTGGTGGTGGGGTTGGCAGCGACAATGGTGGTGGTGGCGGCGGCGGCGGTAGTGGTGGTGGTGGTGGTGGTGGTGGTAGTGATTATTGTTGTTGTTATGATAGTTCTGGTGGTTGTGGTAGTGGTAGTAGTGGTGGGTAGTGGTGGTGGTGGCGGTGGTGATGGTGGTAAATGTAGTAGTGATGATGGTGTTATGCGGGTGTTGGTGGTAGTATAGTGCTGGCAGTTTGTGCTGGTGGCGGTGGTGATGGTGCTGCTGCTGCACCACCATCACCCCTACCGCCCCTGCCGCCACTGCCACCACTGCTGCTGCTGGTGCGAGAATCTAAGAGATATTGATAGGTCTCACCAGTTGACTGTATGACTGCCTGACTGAGTCTGGCTGTGCAACATCACTGCTATGATAATGGGATGGTAGGCTGGCTGGCTGGTTGGTTGGTTGGTTGGTTGGTTGGTTGGTTGGTTGGCTGGTTGGTTGGTTGGTTGCTTGCTTGCTTGGTCAGTTAACTGTGATGGTGTACAGGCAACACATTGTGTTCTTGAGCAAGACACTTCATTTCACATTACTCCAGTCCACTCAGCTGGCAAAAAACAAAAAGAGCAATCCTGCAACGGACTGGCATCCCATCCAGGTGGGGAATATATACGCATTAAAACTGGGAAACCGAGTCATTATGATTTGAGAAGCTAATTTTACTTTTACCTTTTTTGGTCAGTTAACTGGGGTGTCAGATTGGTGGTCAGTGATCATGGTGAGTAATGGTTAGTTGGCTGGTTTGCAGATTGATATATACAGTTCAGAAGAATATTTAGGTTTGGTAAACAGTTTGTACTTTTGTCTTGGGCCCCCAATACCTGGAGCGCTATCATAGCAAACTAGAGTACCAATCTTCTCCATCTCTGTTATGTGCCAGAATTCGAGTCACCACAAGCAATTTACTCATCCATTCCTTCTCCATGATGCTTGTCCATTTTTACCTCCACCTACCTTTCTTTCCCTTCTACACTTCCTTTCACAATCTGAGCTTATTAAACTGTCACCCCCCCCCCACCTTCAAGCAGTCAGTTGAGAGAGACATTAGCATGCTGGACAAAAGGCTTAGTGGCATTTCGTCTCTCTTTATGTTCTGAGTTCAAATTCTACCAAGATAAACTTTGCCTTTCGACTTGACTCTCCCCCCCCCCCACCGCCTCCTCCAAAATTGCTGGCCTTGTGCCAAAATTTGAAGCCA
>NC_068993.1:38204135-38206120 GCF_001194135.2 Octopus bimaculoides | reverse complement strand
TTTCATTTCTTCATGGAAATCAACAGGATGCTGGATAATCTTGTGAACCAACTCATTCCTGTTGTTGTCCAAGTACAAAATCTTTTCTACTCAAGGCACAAGGCCTGAAATTTTTTGGGAGGGGGCCAGTCAATTACATCACCCCAGTATGCAATTGGTACTTAATTTATTGACCCTAAAAGGATAACAGGCAAAGTCGACCTCGGCGGGATTTGAACTCAGAACATAAAGACAGATGAAATGCCGCTAATCATTTCGCCCAGCGTGCCAATGTTTGTTATTTCTTTATTGCCCACAAAGGGCTACACACAGAGAGGAGAAACGAGGACAGACAAATAGATTAAGTCGAATATATCGACACCAGTGTGTAACTGGTACTTTTTTAATCAACCCTGAAAGGATGAAAGGCACAGTTGAACTCAGAACGTAGTGGTAGACGAAATACCACTAAGCATTTTGCCCAGCATGCTAGCATTTCTGTCAGCTCGCTGCCTTAGTCCAAGTACAATATGCCAAAGTTTGGACATCATATTCTATCTTTTACTTGTTTCAGTAATTAGACCGCAACCAAGTTGGGATGCCGCCTTTTGAAGAATTTTAGTCTGGTGAGTTTTTTCCCCAAGCTTGGTGCTTATTCCTTTGATTTCTTTTGCCAGACCACTAATTTATGGGGACATAAACACACCAGCACCAGTCATCAGTGGTGAGGAACAAACACACACACACACACACACACGCATATAGATCAAAGCGGCGAGCTGGCAGAAACGTTAGCACGCCGGGCGAAATGCTCAGCGGTATTTCGTCTGCCGTTACGTTCTAAGTTCAAATTCCACCGAGGTCGACTTTGCCTTTCATCCTTTGTGGGTTGATAAGTTAAGTACCAGTTACGCACTGGGGTCGATGTAATCGACTTAATCCCTTTGTCTGTCCTGGTTTGTCCCCTCTGTGTTTAGCCCCTTGTGGACAATATAGAAATAACATATATGATCAGCTTCTTTTAGTTTCCATCTACCAAATCCACTTCCATGGCTTTGATCAACCCAAGGCTGTAGTAGAAGACACTTGACCAAGGTGCCAAAGAGTGGGACTGAAACTACATCGTTGAATATATATATATATATGTGTGTGTATATATATATGTATGTATGCATGCATGTATATGTGTATATGTGTGTATGTGTGCGAGTGTGTGTATACGTTTGGGAATATATATATATACAAAGCCTTGTGAGTGGATTTGGTAGATGGAAACTGAAAGAAGCCTGTTGTGTGTATATATATATATATGTACATATATATGTATATATATATACATATATGTATATATGTGTGTGTGTGTATGTATATATATTTATATATGTGTGTGTCCTTGTGTCTGTGTTTATTCCCCCATCATTGCTTGACAACCGATGTTGGTGTGTTTATGTCCCCGTAAGTTAGTGGTACGGCAAAAGAGCCCGATAGGATAAGTACTAGGCTTACAAGAAATAAGTCTCGGGGTCAATTTCTTTGATTAAAACCCTTTAAGGCGGGCTCCAGCATGGCTGCAGTCAAATGACTTAAACATGTAAAAGAATAAAAGAATAAAAGAATATATACGTACATAAATATATATATATAAAAAATTTAAATAATAAGGGTGAAAAATTGAATATTAATTTGATTAATATCAATTTGAAACCAGTGGACTAGCAAATTGAAAAATCTGAAGATTCAGAAAAATTATATTACATATATATAAGAGGGATGACCACTAAGTAGACATCCCTTTCTGCATCTTTACATTTGTCTTGCTCGCTTACATTCTGGTGTTTGCTGAATTTTCTTGAGAACAATCTTTTCTTAGTGGTCAGACCGTAGGTGGTCTTCTTCTAGCAAAAGGGATGTCCACTTAGTGGTCATCCCTCTTATACATATATATATATATATATATAGTTTCAAAAAAACAATAACCAAAAAAAACAACAAAGTGAGGACGTGAT
>NC_068993.1:38203040-38204031 GCF_001194135.2 Octopus bimaculoides | reverse complement strand
ATATATATATATATATATATATATATATAGTTAGATAGACATGTATATGTATACAAGTATATATGTATGTATATATATATAAATCTATATACATATGGTTGGTTCTTTTTGCAGTCAATCAGTGTAAAACAGTAAATCAGTTGATTAGACAGACATCTGTTGGTCATTCAACTGGTCATTTATGCGGTCAGCTAGTTAAACAAACTGTCTATAAGCAATGGGAAAGGGCAAAGGTTCAAATCCATAGCGATGTGACTCAGATATCTGATGACCAACACAGCAAACATCTGAATAAACTTTCCCTTCTACTTTTTCGTTTCTATTCTCTAACCACACACGATTATATATACATACATATATATTTATACACACAAACACACGCATATATATATATATATATATATATATATATATGCATACACTCTGACATCCATACACATACACATATGCAGATGCATGTAATGTTTCTTTTCGTTCCACCCTGTCCCATCCCTCCTTACATCTGTCCAGTTGTTATATTAGTTTCACTGCTTTGTTGATGATACACAGCTCAGCTTCTCACGCCATTGGTGCTAGCTAACATGCAGACACATAGCTACACATATGTACACACATACACATACACGTGCACATACACGTACAGCTACAGACACACATGTGGCTACATGTATAGCCACACATACAGCTACATACAGCTACACATATACGCACACACAATCGTACACAGGACTACGTACAGAGCCAAATATGCATAGCTAAGTACACACACATAAACACAAATACAAATACACACACAAACACATACACACACACATGCATACACACAAATACAAACAAACACACACACGCATACACACACGTACAACTGAACACACAGAGTAACATACATACAAACACAGCCCTCATACACACACATAGCCTTGCATACATTCACAACTATACACATCCACACACACACACACACACACACACACACATACACACATGCAAT
>NC_068993.1:38194903-38199478 GCF_001194135.2 Octopus bimaculoides | reverse complement strand
CATATGCATATGTATGCATATATATGTATACACACACAAGTACACAAACAGGGTATGTGTTCATCCACAGAATATGTCTATGCATGCATGTGTATACACACACATATAAATACATACATAGTATGTATATATAAATACACATACATGCACATATATAAGTATACAAAGAGACATGCATACATACCTGCACATATATATTTGCATGTATATGTGTATGTAATATGTATGTGTGTGTATTATATATATATATGTGTCTATATATGTATGTATGTATCTATGTAGCTATGTATTTATGTGTGTGTATGTATGTATGTATGAATGTGAGTGTATGTAAGTATGATTGCATGTATGAGTGTGTTTATGTATGTATGCATGTATGTATGTACGTATGTATGTATGCACATGTATATGTATATATGCATGTATGTATGAGTGTATGTATATATATGTATGTATTTCGCACTAACAATTTTATTCAAAAAAGTCAATGATCATAAAATAGGAAAAAGTAAAGATTAAAAAAAAATAAAATAAAATATAAAAAGCAACCACTTTTCTCTATTGTTGGGCTGTGAGGTTTTCAATTATTGTTATTGTTTGTTGTTGGTGTTGTTGTTACTGTAACTGTTACACAAAAGAATAGGAATTGGCACAGAGGAATTGAAACTCAATGCCCGCACCCCCACCCACCCACACACAGGCACACACACACACACACACACTCTCACACACATGCATAGACATATCTTGTGGATGAACATATGTACATGCATACATACACACATACATACCATTATATACACATGCATATACATACACACATATGCACATACCAACATACAGGCATATGTATGTATACATATATATGTATATATATTGCCAGAACTGCCTGACTGGCCCTCGTGTCAGTGGCACGTAAAAGCACCCACTACACTCTCGGAGTGGTTGGTGTTAGGAAGGGCATCCAGCTGTAGAAATTTCTCCAGATTAGATTGGATCCTGGTGCAGCTTTCTGGCTTGCCAGTCCTCAGTCAAACCTTCCAACCCATGCCAGCATGGAAAGCGGGCATTAAACGACGACGATGATGATGATGATGTATATGGCACCTGTGCCCAGCGTCGCCTTCCTGGCACTTGTGCCGGTGGCATGTGTAAAGACATTCGAGCGAGATCGTTGCCAGTGCCGCTGGACTGGCTCCTGTGCAGGTGGCACATAAAATACACCATTTTGAGCATGGCCGTTGCCAGTACTGCCTGACTGGCCTTCGTGCCAGTGGCACATAAAAGCACCCAATACACTCTTGGAGTGGTTGGCGTTAGGAAGGGCATCCAGCTGTATAAACTCTGCCAGATCAGATTGGAGCCTTGTGTAGCCATCTGGTTCACCAGTCCTCAGTCAAATCGTCCAACCCATGCTAGCATGGAAAGCGGACGTTAAACGATGATGATCATCATCATGATACATCATCATCTTGTACCTTGCATATATATATATATATATATATATATATATATATATATACATACATATAACATTGCATACATATATATATAATCAAATGTGCCATCTTCACAGACAATTGCTATCTCCTTGTGCTCTGCAATGTCAAAGACATTTCTGACTTTCTAATCATGACCTCTTAGATGACTAGTCAGGCCCAGATCTGCATGGTTTGAAGCATAGGTGACAGATGAAAGTTATAACTTATTGTGCGCTTCCAACGGTCTAGGTCTGAATATATCTCCACGACTCAATCGCCAAAGTACTTTCTGTAGATGGGATGACAAATGAGGTCACCAGAAAGAGACATCTGTCCATCATTGGATTATGGCAATAAACGCTTGTAGAACATGAGTACCACTCTCTGAGTCTCTGTGATCAATACCTAGTGACAGGCCGATGTGAAATGACAAGCAATCACATGAAATGACAGGTGTTACATGGCAGTGTTCTTCTCCTATATTTGCATCTCCATGCTTAGATGGATTGTCATCCCAGAAGATAGTTAACCCACAGCTGGGACGCTGATAGATGCTTCTATTCTGGGTCAGAGTAAACTCAGAGTAGAAGCACCTTCTTGTAGTGGAGCTCTAATTCAGGACTCCTAATATTTTGAGGAGTCTGGAACTATCTCTTTGCCAATTTTGTTCCTACATACATACGTATGTACATACATACATACATACATACACACACATACATGTTTTCCTATATCAGTGACTATGGAATTTGTCTCAGTGTGTGGTTGCCAGTGGATACTTGCAACTGGTGAAGCCCAAAAGTAGCATCAAAAGACATTACACAGGCATGACAGTCAATAGTTTTAAGGAAAGGTATATGTGACATATGCATTCCATCAAGGGAAGTGATAGACAGACAGACAGACAGACAGATAGATAGATATAACAATTTTTTCAGTTTCTGCCTACCATATCCACTCACTAGTCTTCAGTTGGCCCAGGGTTATAGTAAAAGACACCTGCCCAAGGTTCTGCATGGAGGGACAGAACCTCAAACTACATTGCTGGAGAGCAAACTTCTTAACCACACTGTGAGTCTTGGGTGTGTTGTGTGAATGAGCAAAAATGTTGACATTCTATGGTTTCACTTGAGCAAAGCAGTGAATTTTGTTTACATTCCTTGTTGATATGATTTGTCACTCTGCCCTTTCAAAGGTCTGTAGGATAAGAAAACTTTTACTTGGAAAACAGGAATAGTGGTGAAAGGAAGAGCATTCTTGTCTTCAATATGTCCTCATCCAACTCATGCTAGCTTTGTGAAACAGATGTTACTCATACAGCAAATATAGATAGAGAGACAGATAGATAGATAGATAGATAGATAGATAGATAAATAGATAGATAGATAGATAGATAGATAGATAGATAGATAGACAAATGGATATACACACACACACACTCACACATATACACTCATACAGACATAGACATATATGTATAAGCCTGTGTGCACATATATAAGAATATGCATATATATATATGCCAGTGGAGCGCTAACAGCACCATCCAAGCGGGATCACTTCCAGAGCATCTGTCTAGCTTCTGTGCTGGTGGCACGTAAAGAGCACCATTTGAGTGTGATTGTTACCAGCGTCACCTTACTGGCACTTGTGCCAGTGGCATGTGAACAAAACATTCGAGTGAGATCATTGCTAGTGCCGTTGGACTGACTCCTGTGCAGGTGGCATGCAAAAGACACCATTTGAGCATGGCATTTGTCAGTACTGCCAGTCTGGCCCTCGTGCCAGTAACACATAAAAGCACCCACTACACTCTCGGAGTGGTTGGCATGAGGAAGGGCATCCAGCTGTAGAAACTCTGCCAGATCAGATTGGAGCCTGGTGCAACCATCTGGTTTGCCAGTCCTCAGTCAAATCGTCCAGCCCATGCTTGCATGGAAAGCAGACGTTAAACGATGATGATGATGATGATGATGATGATGATGATGATATAGATACATATATACATATAAACATACATCTGAAGACACACACATATGCATTTAGTACAGCAGAGTGTGTGTGTGTGTGTGTGTTTGCATGTGCGTGTGTGTGTGTAATATGTATATACACACACATACATGCACTCATATATAATGGCATATAGTTATATAGTGCCAGCATACATGAAAAACATACAAATGCATACACACACACACGCACATACACACACACACACACACACACACACACACACACACACACACACCATACAAAGACACACTGGTGTTCTTTCACTAAGGCAGAGGTGAGTGACATAGAGTTTGTGATACTGCTTAACATTGAAAGAAAGATCTACTTACCTGTAGGAATGGTAACACCTGGAGAAAGAAACATTCTTACACTCACACACACACTCACACACACACACACACACACACATATGCACACACACATACGCACACATTAACACAAGTCCATTTAAATACACACATCTAGTCACTGATACATATACACAATTGTTATAAACACAATTGTCTTTGTGTGTGGGAGGAGAATATAGGTAACCATGTCATTTAATCCATCGCATGGCTTTGTGTCAGTACATCTCTGTGAATACCAGTGATATATGAGGACCTTGAAGCAGAATTAACCAACATCTGTCTCTTGCTTTCTCAATTTATCACTCTTTCTGTATGTGTATATATATGTGTATATATATATATATATATATCATCATCATCATCGTTTAATGTCCGCTTTCCATGCTAGCATGGGTTGGACGATTTGATTGAGGACTGGTGAACCAGATGGCTACACCAGGCTCCAATCTGATTTGGCAGAGTTTCTACAGCTGGATGCCCTTCCTAACGCCAACCACTCTGAGAGTGTAGTAGGTGCTTTTACGTGTCACCCGCACGAAGGCCAGTCAGGCGATACTGGCAACGGCCATGCTCAAAATGGTGTATTTTATGTGCCACCCGCACAAGAGCCAGTCCAGCAGCACTGGCAACGATCTCGCTCGTAGTACACATATATATATAAGTAGTACACACATATTTATGTAGTACATATATATATATATGTGTGTGTGTGTGTGTGTGTGTGTGTGTGT
>NC_068993.1:38191969-38194842 GCF_001194135.2 Octopus bimaculoides | reverse complement strand
TATATATATAAGTAGTACACACATATTTATGTAGTACATATATATATATATGTGTGTGTGTGTGTGTGTGTGTGTGTGTGTGTGTGTGTGTGTGTGTATGTATATATTTATATATATGTATGTATATCTATCCATCTATGCCCCAGCATGGCCACAGCTCATGAGTTGAAACTAGATAAAATGAAAAAATAAAAAAATTAAATGTATATCATCATCATCATCATCATCATTTAATGTCCGCTTTTCATGCTAGCATGAGTTGGACGATTTGACTGGGGACTGGCGAACCAGATGGCTACACCAAGCTCCAATCTGATCTGGCAGGGTTTCTACAGCTGGATGCTCTTCCTAATGCCAACCACTCAGAGAGTGTAGTGGGTGCTTTTTACGTCCCACCAGCATGTGGGCCAGTCCGGCGGTACTGGCTACGGCCATGCTCAAATGGTGTTTTTTACGTGCCACCTGAGTCAGATAGACTCCTGCCACAGGAATCAGTCCAATGTTTTGCTCACATGCCACCGGCACAGAAGCGAGACCGCTGCTCTGGCAGTGATCCCACTTGGATGATGCTGTTAATGTTCCACTGGCACGGGTGTGTGTATATACATATATATATATATATATCAGGGGCATGCCACCTAGGTAGGCATTAGTTGCCCCTGCTTTTCAATTTCAGTAATTAAGGTACACATAGTATTGCTGTAGTACACATGCTGCGTACACTCCTATAACACCATTTTCTTTACGTGCTACAAAGGCAGAAGTAAATCAGCCTTCAAATTGCTTTACTACATAAAGGTCACCAACTGACTACCCTGAGTAAGTACTGATGGCACATGCTTGATATATATATATATATATATATATATATATGTGTATGTATAAAGACTCTCACTTCCTACTACAACTCTCCTCATATAGATGTAATAATCCATTCCTATACTATTACCGTCTCCGATGAAGGGATACATTGAATTTTCCCTGAAACAGCTGTAAGACTTTATCCATAAGATATATTTCTAACTCTGCCATTGGTCTCTTCATCCTTTTCTCTCTTTATACATACACACGCTAATACACGAGATATGTTATAATCCCCAATCCTGTTTTAAACAACGATTGGGGCATAAATAGCCGGTATTCAGCACTTACTCAATATTACCTGTATCTTCGGGTTTGGTTGAATCCAATACTCTTCATGACCTTATATATATATACATACATATATATAAAGTCATAAACGACAGAGAAATAGATTGTTGAAATTTTATTTAACAATAAGAAAATTTTAATACCATAACAAATTGTTTCGTAACCTAAAAACATGTAAATTATTTATATTATTACTAGTACGACCCATATAAATCCCACAGAATGGGAAAAATTAAGAGGACTTCTTTAAGAAACAAAGGATTATTTGCATTTTTATAGCATTTATAGTTTAACTTTTTAAAATATTCTTCAAGTTTGATTACGTTCAGTTCCTCACATTTCCATTGGAATTGGTTTTTACCTCTTTTATTATATCTTCTCAATGTTCCTCTTTGATTTGAGCTTTATGTCTGCACCTCCTTCCTTGGGCAGCTTGCAACCATGTTTCTTGTGAATCCAAAGTTTAGGCTAAATTGACCCTTACAAACAAATATTAATTTTTTAAGCAAGCAGTTGATAAATAATTGCACTTATGCACATGCTTTAAGTGATGGTCATTATATAAAAATAATCAGTTCAGTAAAGAAAAAAAATTCACTATCAACACACCACTACCACCACCACCACCGCCACTACCACCACCACCACTACTACCACTGCCACTACCACTGCTATCTGCCTCTCTCTCTCTCTCTCTCTCTCTCTCTCTCTCTCAGTACAACTGTCCCCGCTGTCCATCTCTATCTACCTTTTCCTTCAGCTAACTTTTTAACCACGTAATAAATAGTCCTTCCCCACCCCACCCCACGTCGTTAACATACTCTCTCCCATTTTTTCTCATCGTGTTTTTCTCTTGTTCTTTGCCTCTACCTTCAGCTGACCACATGACCATTTGGCCTAAGTGTATTGGTATTAATCACCTCTCTCTCTACTTCTTCCTTTCTTCTTTCTTCACTCCTCCTCATTCTTTCTCACTCTTACTCCGCCTCTCACTCACTCCACCCTCCACCTCTCTGACTAACTAATGTATAACA
The DNA here is from genome assembly GCF_001194135.2 of Octopus bimaculoides. NCBI lineage: Eukaryota > Metazoa > Mollusca > Cephalopoda > Octopoda > Octopodidae > Octopus > Octopus bimaculoides. The sequence continues at coordinate 38,192,656 of NC_068993.1, read as the reverse complement.
GGTGAACGAACAAGCAGATTATTATAAAGATATTTAATAATAAATAAATTACTTACATGCTTGCTTTAAGGCAAAAGGCAAAAAATCCTTCAAAATAATTGTGTGTGTTTGCATGTGTGTGTCTTGTGGTGCCCCAGCAAGGCCACAGTTTAATAACTGAAGCAACTAAAAGAATAAAAGAATATATGCATGTAATTTATTGTTCCATTATTGGTAGAATCAATAAAAATGTACTCTCTCCAGTGAGAGATAAACATCATTTAATATAAAGTCATGTTGTATATTTGAATTGGAATAATTGCTTGGAAACACCAGGCATGCTATATAAGCTTGTCAGTTTATTGTGTTTTCTCACCATGAAACTAATAATAAACAAACTTAAACCTGGTGTATACCAAATGGTATATATATATATATATATATATATATATATAATACAAATAATATATGAGTATATGCATATATACGTACATATATATGCATACCTACACCTACATCTACATGTATGTATAGATGCATATCTGGGTACAGGATGTTGCAAAAAAACGTGGACAAAATGATAAACAGAGTACGGAAAACACACAGGCCACATAGAGAACATTTCCTTCATCAGCTGCCACCATTCTAAAACTAAGCGCTTCGAAGATTATATATATATCATCATCATCATCATCATCATCATCGTTT
>NC_068993.1:38189933-38191959 GCF_001194135.2 Octopus bimaculoides | reverse complement strand
CTTCGAAGATTATATATATATCATCATCATCATCATCATCATCATCGTTTAACGTCCGCTTTCCATGCTAGCATGGGTTGGACGATTTGACTGAGGACTGGTGAAACCGGATGGCAACACCAGGCTCCAGTCTGATTTGGCAGAGTTTCTACAGCTGGATGCCCTTCCTAACGCCAGGGTAGGTTGCTGTGTATACACATGCACATATATAAGTAATATATGTATGTCCGATGATAGCTAAGCTGGCCAAAACTTTGAAGTCACTATCAGTATTATTCTTATTAAGAAACAGTAAATTAATACTCTAGCAAAAGTACTGAATAATCCTTCAGTTTAATATAAATTGCTTTAATTATAACATAAAAACAAACATTAATATGCATATAGATAGATAGCTAAAGAGAGAGAGAAAGAGGGGGAGAGAAAGGGGAACTGAGAGAGCCATTTATGCATCATACTTAATGAATTACACTGTTGATTAGTCAGTTACTGTAGTATTCATTTGACAATTTCTCTTGTGGTCATTCTAAATTAAAAACAATATTTATCAGATGGTGTCACCAAGAACACCAAATGCATTTCAGCCTTTTAGACTCTTTCAATAGTATTCATTCACAGCTAGCCAAACGCTTGAGTGGGAATTTTTTTTTTCCCCCAATATAAGAAGCAATCATTAAAATATTCACTCGTGTTGCAAATTGCCACCTGACTGAATAAAAATCCGGACTGCCTCTGATATTTATTGTTTTCAGTGTAGCACGTCCATAAGAAAAGATATCTTAGGATGAATATTGTGAATGGCGGTGAAGCTGGATTGAATTGCAAGGATGCTGCTCCTCATTTTCTTTTGCTACTGAGTTGATGTGTGGTGTCAGAATCAGCTTTCAATGTGTATACTGCTTCTGTAACTTGTTGAAGTGTTGGATCTGTTTCTTTTGACTGTATTCAAATCTCTGGCCCTCCACCTATACTCTGGAGCCATTTTTCCCAATATATGTTCTGGTGGTTTCAACCATTTCTTTTTGTCTCCTCTATACACTGTGTTTCACTCCTGTTGGTTGTATCCAGAGAATTGCATGTAGCAGACGAAATCTTGTGCTTTCCTGCTCAGTTCACAGAATGTATGCATACAAGACACATTTCTCATTACCCTTACTAGACCTTCTATCAATATGTTTATGTCTGTTTTGGTTGACATAGCAAAGCCCTGGAGGTTGTGAATAGAGACCATTGGTTTCATATAATGTAAGTAAAGCAGTTTTTTCTTCTCACCTGTTTTTTAACCATAATTTTCTATTTTTTTGGCTTTTACTTCATTAATATCAGTACCTATGGCCCATATTGTATTCTGCTAAACAGCACATTGGACAAGTTTCTTCTATTACAAGCAAGAACCAACCAATACCTTGTGAGCAGATCTTTTGTACAGAAATTGTTCAATGGCCCATTGAATATATTATTTTGGCAGAGTTGAATTCCAATTCTATTGAAGTCAAATTTTCCTTTCCTCTTCCTGATGTTCATAAATAAAATACCAGTTCAGAAGCAGGGATTGGCAGAATTATTAGAGGTGTATGACATCTGTACTGGTTCTTTGCATTCCAAGTTCAAATCCAACTGACATCAACTTTACATCTCATCCTCATGGGGCCCAAAATAAAATACCAATCAAGGACAACAGGAAAATGTTCTCTGTGTGGCTTGTGTGTTTTTTGTACTCTGGTTATTATTATTTTCTTGTCTACGTTTTGTTTGCAATGTCCTGTACCCAGATATGCACCTATATATACAGGTAGACGTAGGTATGCACATACCTGTACGTATATATGCATATACTCATTTATTATTTGTTTTTACATGACCGAACGCCAGCGTCATCACTGTTGTAAGTAGTTATTTCAACTTTATATTTTCTGACGCGACTCTATCTCTTTCTCTATCACTTTTCCCCCTCTCGTACTTCCTCTGTTACTACTACGTATCTCTCTTTACCCCTCTCGTTCTTCCTTCTGTTGCTACTATCTCT
>NC_068993.1:38185363-38187891 GCF_001194135.2 Octopus bimaculoides | reverse complement strand
ATATATATATATATATATATATATATAATCATGTAGAGGATGGAGAAACAAACACAGGGAGAAGCAGGTCAATTGCGCTAGTTAGCCGTTAATTTAATCAATTATGTGGAGATTGTGTAATGTTACATTTACAATTGTTTCGATTTGCCAATTTGATTGGCAGATCTCTTCAGAATGTTGAGAAGTCTGTTTAAGTTCATGGTGTGAGAGATGCAGGAATAGAAGATAGGGGATATATTAAAGTAAAGGATGCATATAGTGGTATGAGAATAGAGGTAAGGTATAGTGAGTCTTACATTTTAGTCGAAATCAGGGTTAATAATCTTTCTGCGAAGGAGAAGTAGCGTGGGTGCTGTTTAAGTCTATTCTTTTATTCTTTTATTTTTATTTTACTTGTTTCAGTCATTTGACTGCCGCCATGCTGGAGCACCACCTTTAGTTGAACAAGTCGATCCCAGAACTTATTCTTTTTAAGCCTAGTATTTATTCTATTAGGCTCTTTTGCCAAACCACTATGTTGTGGGGATGTAAACACGCCAACATCGGCTACCAAACGATGGTGATAGAACAAACATAGACGCACAAATATATGTGTGTGTGTGTGTGTGTGTGTGTGATTGCGTGCGTGTATGTGTATGTGTGTGTGTGGGTGGGTGTGTGTGTGTACAACAGGCTTCTTTCACCAAATCCACTCATAAAGCTTTGGTTGGCCCGATGTTATAGTACAAGACACTTGCTCAAGGTGCCATACTGTGGGACTGAACCCAGAACCATGTGGTTGGGAAGCAAGCGTCTTACCCAACAGCCACTCCTGCACCTACATGCTCGTTCATACTTTTTTTTGTATTATGTCTGTTTTATTTTTGTCTCTTAACAAGAGTACCTGAATTTATTGTCGAAGTCATCTTTTATTGCTGGATGTCCCTTCTGTTGCTAACCTTTACCTCTTTTCTCAAGTAAGGAATCCATTATTCCTTCTGTCATCAAAGGCATGAAGTGAGCAAATGATGCTTAATTGAGAGGGTTTGCACCAAAAAAATCTCAGTTGTAATTCACATTTCTAGAGCATAAAATAAAATAACATTGATGTGCATTCATACACAGACACACAAATATCTATTTATCTATCTATCTATCTATATATATATATATATATATGTGTGTGTATATATATAAAATACAAATGATATGTGAGCATATGCATATATACATACATATATGTACATACCTACATCTACATGTATATATAGATACATATCCGGACCCAGGACGTCAAAAAAATGTGTACAGAAAAGGAACGGGAACATAAATAAAGCACAAAAAACGAACTTTCTTTAAAGACAACAGAATGAACACATAGGAAAACAGACAAGTCACGTATATGAACTTTTCCTTCATCAGCTGCCTCTATTCTAAACTAGGAGTTTCGAAGATGAGGCAGAACGCGCTCTTAGAATAGCTCTTCCCACAAAGCAAATTAAATAAAACCTGCCATGCGGAGGATTCTAAAGTGGCAAACAGAAACCAAGACAGGGAAAACTAAACAGTGAAAACAAACGTTGAGGGCCGTTAAGCCGAACAAGATGAGATACTGAACGCTGTGATGTGACAAACTTGAGCAGAGAGAGATAGCAGTTTGTGTTATATATATATACACACAGATATATATATATGATCCCTTTCACAACCTCTTTCCCTCATGAATAGCCATGGGATTGCACCTAGAAAGTTACCTTCCATGCATACCAGCCTCCCCACTTCCAAGGGAAAACCAAAAGCCAATACATTGACATAGTAACTGGAACAACATGAAATAAAGTGTCTTGCTCAAGAACACAACACACAGCCTGATCTGGCAATTGAACTCACTACCTCATGATTGTGAGCCAATACGCTAACCACTGAGTCATGTGTCTTCACATGTAATATATACACACACACATACATACATATATATATATATATAGAGAGAGAGAGAGAGAGAGAGAGAGAGAGAGAGAGAGAGAGAGAGAGAGAGAAACATACATGTACGTATGTATGTATTTATGTATGAATATATGTGTGTGTGTGTGTGTGTGTGTGTGTGTAGGTATGTATGGATGAATGAGTGCCTGTTAATAACTTAATTACATTGATTTCTATTCTTCATTAACACTTAATCACAATCAGGAACAACAAAAACATCTCATATGCTAATTGTCAAATGTACCAATTATTTCAAACAATTAGCAATATAAAAACAAAGCAAACAATGAATGGAAAAGTCTTAAAAGAATTAATGAATATATATATGTGTGTGTATATATATATATATATATATATATATATATATATAGGTGCAGGAGTAGCTATGTGGTAAACAGCTTGTATTACCAACCACTTGGTTCTGTGTTCAGCTCCACTGAGTGGCACCTTAGGCAAGTGTCTTGTACTATAGCTTCATGCTGTCAGTGGATTTCATGGACAGGAACTGAAAGAAGCACATCGTATATATATATATATATATATATATATATATATATATATAT
>NC_068993.1:38184017-38184480 GCF_001194135.2 Octopus bimaculoides | reverse complement strand
TTCAACTAAAGGCAGTGCTCCAGCATGGCCACAGTCAAATGACTGAAACAGATAAAAAAAAACAAAAAAACTATACACTCATATTACTGAAAGAGAGAGGAAGAGTGAGAGAGTAGGAGAAAGAGAGTGAGAGAGAGTCAGAAAGTGAGAGTAGGAGTGAGGAAGCATGAAAGAAGTGATAGAGACAATGAGAGAATGATAAAGTGTGAGATAGATAAAATGATAGATAAATATATAGTGAGAGAGAGGAGGGAGAGGGGAGAGAGATGGTAGGGAAATAACTATAAATGAACCAAATAGGGAGAGGGATGTGGAAAGATGTGTGTGAGTGTGTGTGTGTGTGTGTGTATGTATGTATACATACAGAGAAAGAGAGAGGGAAGGGGTATCAAAGTAAGTGAGCTGAATAGAGAGGGATATATATATTTGTGTGTATATATATATATATATATATATATATATA
>NC_068993.1:38183640-38184007 GCF_001194135.2 Octopus bimaculoides | reverse complement strand
TGTGTGTGTGTGTATGCATTTGTGTGTCTGTATTTGTACCCCTGCCATTGCTTGAGAATTGATGTTGGTGTGTTTACGTCCCCGTAACTAAGCGGTTCAGCATAAGGGACCAATAGAATAAGTACAAGGCTTACAAAGAATAAGTTCTGTGGTCAATTGTTCGACTAAAAACGATGCTCCAGCATTGCCGCAGTCAAATGACTGAAACAGATAAAAAAAAACAAAAAAACTATACACTCATATTACTGAAAGAGAGAGGAAGAGTGAGAGAGTAGGAGAAAGAGAGTGAGAGAGAGTCAGAAAGTGAGAGTAGGAGTGAGGAAGCATGAAAGAAGTGATAGAGACAATGAGAGAATGATAAAGTGTG
>NC_068993.1:38181744-38182798 GCF_001194135.2 Octopus bimaculoides | reverse complement strand
TATATATATACATACATCATATATATATGTGTTGTGTGTATGTTTATATACATATATATATTGTCATCGTTAGATAGTCATGTTTTGTAAAAATATAATTAGCCAGATGTGACATTAGCTTCTTCATTATTCCACCACAGCACCACCACCACCACCACTCCTTTACACACACACATACACATGTACACACACAAACACACACACACACACACAAATACACAACCACACAAACAAAAGAAAACAAAAACACACACACACACATCTACATATGTGTGTGTGTGTATGTGGGTATATATAGGATGGCAAAGATTTGAATAGGTGTAAATACACACACACATGCTCACACATAAACATGCACACACATGTACACACATATTTTGTACCTGAAATTGTGTGAACTACAGAAACAAAAATAAAGTGACAACCTGGCAGAATCGTTAGCACACTGAGCAAAATGCTGTTTAGCATTTTATCAGTCTTTGCGTTCAGAGTTCAAACTCCACCGAAGTCGGCTTTGCCTTTTATCTTTTCAGGGTAGATTAAATAAATACCAGTTGCGCACTGGGGTGGATGTTATCAACTCATTTCCTCACTGAAATCTCAGGCCTTGTGTCTATAATAGAAAAAATTATTATTATATAATTCAAGGTGGCAAGCTGGCAAAATTGTTGGCTAACTGGGAAAAATGCTTATAATAATCGACTATAATAATACTCTTGTGTTTTTCTCTGTCACAACATATGAATGAGAACTTGTAACTTGTCTCTTGAGGTCTCTGGGTGAGACTTGGAGCCAACTTGTACAAATACAAAGCAAAAATCAAACATATAATAATAATAATAATAATAATAATAATAATAATAATGATGATAATAATAATAATAATAATGATGATGATGATGATGATGGTAATAATAATAAGAAGAAGAAGAAAAAAAGATGGTATAAACACACGCCAGAAAAGGTCACAGAAAACGAGAAAGCAACCATACTCTGGGATATGCCAATACACACAGATAGAAAAATTAAGGCCAATAGACCAGATATAGTTGTC
>NC_068993.1:38177742-38181313 GCF_001194135.2 Octopus bimaculoides | reverse complement strand
TGGTATTTAATTTATCAACCCTGAAAGGATGAAAGGCAAAGTTGACCTCAGCAGAATTTGAACTCAGAATGTAAAGATGGGCGAAATGCTGCTAAGCACCATGTCCAATGTGCTAATGACTCTGTCAGCTCACTGCCTAATAATAACAACGACAATAATAATAATAATAATAATAATAATAATAATAATAATAATAATAATAATAATAATAATAATAATAATGCTAATAATCCTTTCTAGCGTAGACACAAGGCCAGAAATTATGGGGGAGGGGCTAGTTGATAACATCAAACCCAGTGCACATTCTGGGTTCAAATTCCACCAGGGTCAATAGTGCCTTTCATTTTTTTTGTTTTTGAGGTCAATGAAATAAATACTTAAAAAAAAATGAAAGGCAAAGTTGATCTTTGTGGAATGTGAACTCAGAATCTAATGCTGAAATAAATTCTACGAAGCATTTTGCCCAGCATGCTAATGATTCTGCCAGCTTACCATCTTAATAATAATCATAAGAAAAGCACTCAAAGAGCGCAAATCTCTGCCAAGGCAACACCAATGTCCTCTCAGCTGAAGAGGATTTTTAAAATGAGAATATTTGAAATGAATTCGATTGCTCTCACAAACGCGAGTACTAAAAATGAACCCAACCGCTCTCAAAAATTAAGTAAAAGAACAGAAAAAAATAATCCAGAATCCCAAAATCTAATCAGTTCATGCCAGTCACAAGGCCAAACATCCCTGAAAGTTTCTTTCAAATCCATCCAGCAGTTCTTGAGATATCTTGTCCACAAATAAACAAACAAACAAACAAACATGACTGAAAACAATGCCTCCACCTTCACTAAGGCAGAGGTAATAATAATAATAACAAATAATAATAATAATAATAATAAATAATAATAATAAATAATAATAATAATTTCTACTAAAGGCACAAGGCCTGAAATTTTGGAGGAGGGGTTACATGTACCGGTACTTAATTCATTGACCCTGAAAGGATAAAAGGTTAAGTCAACCTTTGCAGAATTTGAACTCAGAACATAAGGACAGAGAAAATGCTGCTAAAGCATTTTAACCAGTGTACTGATAATTCTACCACTTCACTGCCTTACTAATAATAATAATAATAATAATAATAATAATAATAATAATAATAATAACAACAACAATAACAATACTAATAATAATCCTTTTTATTATAGGCAGAAGGCCTGAAGTTTTGGGGAGGGGACAGTCGATTAGATTGACCCCCAGTATGCAACTGGTACTTAATTAATCGACCTGAAAAGGATGAAAGGCTAAGTCGACCTCGGCAGAATTTGAACTTAGGACATAGCAACAGACAAAATACCACTTATTTCAAATTTTTGCCACAAGGGCAGCTTGGGGGAAGTGGGGATGAGTCGATTACATTGATCCCCAGTATAAAACTGGTACTTTTTTCATCGACCCCGAAAGGATGAAAGCGAAAGTTGAGTTCTGTAGAATTTGAACTCCGAACGTAGCGGCAGACAAAAGACCGCTAAGCAATTTGCCAGGCGTGCTAATCATTCTGCCAGCTCACCGCCTTCATAATAATAATAATAATAATAATAATAATAATAATAATAATAATAATAATAATAATAATAATGATAACAGCAACAACATGAATAAGATAAAAAACAATAACAACAATAGCAATCGTTACAATCATTATAATGATAACAGAAAAAAGAACAACAAAAACAGAATAACAACAACAATAACAATAAGAAAACAATATCAACAACCATCTGTACTATAATTAAGAAAGCTGTAATAATAATGATAACAACAGCAGTAACAACAACAACAACAACAACAAAAACATCAACTGTAATAACAACGGAAATATGAAGAATATTCATAAGAATCCAATAACATGAACCATAATGATAATGATGATAATAAGAGCAGCTATTAGGATGACAAGAGTAGTAACTATGGCAACATCAACAACAACAACAACAACAACAACAACGGCACCAGCATCAAGAAAAATGACAACAACAAGAACATCACCGACTTCACCAAGACTAACAAGAACAACAATAACATCAGCCACAAAAACAACAACAACAACAATAATGACAACCACAAAACCAACAACAACAACAGAACAAAAACAGCTATGAACAACAACAACAATAACAGCAACAAAAGCAACACTGACATGAACAAGAATAACAACAACAACAACAACAATGACAACAATGGTAAGGAATCGGCCAAGAGAAAAGCCTTTTTATCGGTCTGCGAGATAAACATATGTGTTGACATTATGTTGCAATATATCTTGCTTTACTTTATAATCTTAACACCCAGGTCTCCCCCTCATCCTCATCCTCATCCTCATCTCTCTCTCTCTCGCTCGCTTCCACTTCTCTTTCCTACCACTTAACGTTCTGTCTCTCCTGATACAAGACTTAAGCAGTCCCCCCACCCCCACGGAACCCTAATCCAAAACGGACACTAAAGAATAGCTTGCTTGATTTGATCGCAAAGCTTACAGTGTGTGTGTATATGCATGTATGTGTGTATGTGCATGTGTATGTGTGTGGGTGTGTATATGTATGTGCGTGTATGTGTTTGTGTGTGTGCATGTTTGACTTAACTAAATGTAAATGCTATGTGTATACATGTATGTGTTCATGTGTGTGTGTGTGTATTTATATATTCATATATGTATAAAGGTTTAGATTCATTATTATTAGTATATATATATATATATATATATATACATATATATGCGTGTGTGTGTGTTTTATATATATATATATATATATAGATAGATAGATATAGACAGACAGATAGATAGCTAGATAGATAGATAGATAGATACATACATACATACATACATACATACATACATACATGTAAGCTCAACAGACCTGATATAATGATCTTGGATAGAGAAGAGAAACTGTGCACAATTGTGGAAACTAGCTGCCCAGCGAATGTTAACATAAGGCTGAAGATCGGTGAAAAAGAGAACACCTATGTTGAACTATTGAGAAATCTGCAGTTACTCTATTCATATTACAAGTTCAGGTTTGTACTCGTAATTATTGGGGCACTAGGATATGTAACACACTGCCTAAATACCAATCTTGTGAAATTAGTCTTCTCAAAACCAGAAAGAAGAAAGCTAATTCACCATTATTGGAACTGTAAAAATCTGTAAAGCTTTCCCAAAGTTTATCATTTGAATATATATGAGCATGTCTAGACATGCAACTATATACATGAGCATACATGCATAAAACATACAAATCTGCACATAAATACATACATTCAGTTTATTTCAAGATTTCTTGACAATATAGAAAGAACCGGTTTCTAACCTAGATCCAATGTACCTTCATTGGAATTTCAACTTTGACAACAGGGTATTTTTGTTTGTATGTATGTATGTATGTATGGATGTATGTATGTATGTATGTATGCATGCATGCATTTATTTATGTATGTATGCATGTCTGTATATGCATGTATGTATATATATATATATATATGTATATATATATATATATATATATAATATATATAT
>NC_068993.1:38173352-38176457 GCF_001194135.2 Octopus bimaculoides | reverse complement strand
TATATATATATATATATATATATATATATATATATATATATATATACACACACACACACACATACATTTACACATACACATATACATATGGATTTATGAATGTATATATGTATGTGTATATGTATTCTTATATATACTTATGCATACACATGTACATATTAGAGGGATCATGAGAAAGAGGGAGAGGGGTAGAAGGATACATATAGGAAATTAATTAATCAAGAGCATGTTGCAGGATCAAAATTGAATTTGTGTCGAGTTATTGTAAACGATGTGATAATTAGTAGTTTTAATTAGAAAATTATGTAAAAGAAATTATACTGCCTGTACATGAAGGAGTAACATGCAGTTATTATAAGTATTTAAAATTTCTTTGGCCACACCCACCGCCACCACCACCATTGTCACAACCACCGCTTCCACCACCACCACCACCACCATTGCCACCACCACCGCTGCCAACACCATCACCACTTCCAGAACCACCGCTGCCACCAACACACCCTCTAAGTAGATTATTTTCTTTTTTTTAATTAGTGTTTGTTTACATTTACTTTTTCTTTTTTAACTTTTAATTTCTTTTCTTCATTTTCTTCTTTTGTTTTTCATTCTTTCATTCGTTACATTTACAGTTAATAATAGTTTAGGCCCAGGTCAATCCTTACAAGGCAAGCCCTATTTATGATCAACAGCATTGTAACTGTGACCGTCTCGTCTGTGTATTTTCATTTCAGGCTTAATTCACATACAGTCAGCCTTCCCTCCAAAGAGCTTTTACTAGTCCTTTTAGTTACTTATGTAATCATGAGCCAATACAGAACCCTAAGCCCTGTTTGTGCTCCCACTCTTGGCTCAGTAGAACATCTAGGATGGTGGCAGAAGGAGAATGAGAGAGTGGGGGGGGCTACACCAGAACTCAGCTGGTACTCATTCACATCTGAGCAGACTGAAGCAACATGAAATGAAGGGCCTTGCTCAAGGAAACAATGCACTGCCTGGGTCAAGGATTAAACCAACAACCTTACAGTCAAGAGCTTATCACTCTTATCCACTAAGCCACACACATTCACCAGACTTAATATATCTTACATCATATTATCTAAGTCATCTTTATTTGTTATCAAGCAATAGTGGGGGACATACACAGACACAGAGACACACAGAGATACATACATATACAATGGGCTTCTTTCAGTTTCCATTTACCAAATTCACTTACAAGGCTTTGGTTGGCCTGAGGCTATAGTAGAAGACACTTGCACACGGTGCTACACAGTAGGACTGAACACAAAACCATGTGGTTAAGAAGAAACTTCATACCACATAGCCACTCCAGTGCTTACATATGTATATGAGTCTATATGTAAAAAATAGCTGAGTATATATAATTTTCAGCATGTCTACACAGGAAACTGTGTATATATATATATATATATGTGATTGTGTTATCATATATATGCATAGGCGGAGGAGTGACTGTGTGATAAGTTGTTTGCTTACAAACCACATGGTTCCAGGTTCAGTCCCATTGAGTAGCACCTTGGACAAGTGTCTTCTACTATAGCCTTGTGAGTGGATTTGGTAGACGGAAACTGAAAGAAGCCCATCGTATATATGTATATATATATATATATATATATATATATATGTATGTGTGTGTATATGTTTGTGTGTCTGTGTTTGTCTCCCCAACATTGCTTGACAACCGATGTTGGTGTGTTTACGTGCCCGTAACTTAGCGGTTCAGCAAAAGAGATCAATAGAATCAGTACTAGGCTTACAAAGAATAAGTCCTGGGGTCCATTTGCTCGACTAAAGGTGGTGCTCCAGCATGGCCACAGTCACATGACTGAAACAAGTAAAAGAGTAAAGAGAGATCTGTATGTGCAGTGTATGCATGTCTGCTCATGTATGTATGGGTGCATATGTACGCAACAGTATGGATGTTAGAATGCATTTGCATGTCTGTATATGCAATATATGTCCGTTCTTGCATGTGTGTGCATATTTGCACCACATGCATTTGTATGCACATGAAGTAATGTAGGCATGTATGCGTCTCCATGTGAATGTAGAAATATACATATACATGTGTATTCATACGTGTATGCATACATGTGCCTAAGTGTGTATGTATATATATATATATATATATATATATATACACACAGATGTGCATACATACATGTGTATCAGTATGCATATGTATGTATATAGTATATAGATTTTGTATGTGTATGCTTGTGTGTATGTACATATACATGCTTGTGTGTGAACATGCATTCATATGCGTCTGAATCTGCATCTGTGTATCTGTGTCTGCACCAATACGTATGCCTCAGTGCATACGTACATATGCCTGTCTGTGTGTCTGCAATGTGAGGTCTCAACTATTTCCGTCATCTTTATTTTTAATTGTTTTTTCTTCTCCATCTTTATTTCTTTTCTACTTTTATTTATTATTATTATTATTATTATTATTATTATTATTATTATTATTATTATTATTATTATCATCATCGTCATCACCATCATTATAATCATTATTATTTGTATATATTTTTGGTAAAAATCTTTTAGCATCTAATTCGAAGGTAAGGAGGGGTGTCAACGAAATTTCGAGCCTTGAAAAAGACAAGTAAAATTGCTAACAATGGTAGTTCCATGAAAGAAAATTCTACAGACATTAATCCATTCTTGATTGCCTATTCAAGCCAGTGGGTGTAAGAGATGACAGCAAATTCTACTACACTACCTGGAATCATATCCGCCACATCACACTTTTGCATAGCTTCCACTTGCCCCTCAAAAACAATTCTTTCTGTTACCATTATACTTTGAGTTTAGCTTGGTTCTTTGCCAAAAGTCTTACAAAAGACGAATGGTTTTTGTTGTTTTTCTAAAAACTTTTTTTTTTTTGGCTTTTTAAAGAATGCTGACAATAAGGATAATAATGATGAAGAAGTGAGAGATGACGATGATAACGATGATGATGACGATGATGATGATGATGATTATCCTCATCTTTGTCATTGTCGCTGTTATTGTTGTTGTCGTTATTGTCATTGATGTTATCATCATCAGTGGTGGCGATAGCAGTGGTGG
>NC_068993.1:38172956-38173342 GCF_001194135.2 Octopus bimaculoides | reverse complement strand
GGCAGAGGTGGCGTCGATGGTGGTGGTGGTGGCGGTGGTGGCGGTGGAGGCAGCGATGGTGGTGGTGGTGGTGGTGGTGGTGCTAGTGGTGAAGGATCATAAAGACACTGATGAAGAAGATAAAGAAATAGACAGCAATGCATACAAATGTGTATAATCCTTTTACACATACCACATATACACATGTGCATGCACACACACACACATGCACACATACATATATATATATATGCACACAGACATATATATGTATGTGTATGTGTGTCTATATATATATACAGATAAAGATATATATATATGTGTGTGGATGCATGTATTAACAGCAATTAAAAATTATTTTTCACTGTCATTACCCTAAGTTTGGTAGAACATGTATGTATATATAT
>NC_068993.1:38168561-38171117 GCF_001194135.2 Octopus bimaculoides | reverse complement strand
TAATAATAATAACAATAATAATAATGATGAAGATGATGATGATGATGATGATGATGATGATGATAATTACGAAAATAATACTAAGAATATTAATGATAATAATAGTAAAAATAATAATAATAATAATAATAATAATAATGATGATGATGATGATAGTAATAATAATAATAATAATAATAATAATAATAATAATAATAATAATAGAAATAGTAATAATAATGAGAGCAACTACAACAATAATAACAAAATCAACACTGACAACAATAACAACCAATGAAATCAATTGCTATGACTGGAAGAAAAAGACCAAGAAGACAAAGAATTTGAAAGAATGGCAAAAGTGAGAAACCTTTCTCACCGATTCCTACTTTCGCTATAATTATTAGATCATTCATACAATATTAAGCAGATTTTTCTAAGTCTATTAGAAAATCTCTTTCTGCTCTTTGAGGGTTTTTTTTTTAATATTTTAATCTTTGTTTTTTTTTATTAGATTTTCTTCTTTGTCGCTCTCTTTCTCTCTCTCTCTCACTTTCTCTCTCTCTCACTTTCTCTCTCTCTCACTTTCTCTCTCTGTCCCTCTCTCTCTCTCTCTCTCTCTCAACTTAGCCAATTTATTTTAGCTTTTAACTCTTACTGCCTCCGCCATCGCCATCAACCCCACTACCATCAACTATCAGCCATCACTACCTCCACCACCACCATCACCACCACTATTGTTCATATATCATTACCATTATTAATATTTTTTACTTTTAAGGTGGCGAGTTGGCAGAATCGTTAACATGCCAGGTGAAATGCGTAGAGGCATTTCGTCCAAACTTTATGTTGTCAGTTCAAATTCAGCCGAGGTCAACTTTAACTTTCAGGGTTGATAAAATGAACACCAGCTGAACTCTGGGCCCAACATAAAAGACTTACCTTCTCCCTCAAAACTGCTAGCCTTGTAGCAAAATTTAAAGCCATTATCATTATTATTATTATTATTATTATTATTATTATTATTATTATTATTATCATTTTATGTTTGATTTTTGCTTTACATTTGTACAAGTTGGCTCCAAGTCAGGTCGAGTAGCCCATCCCACTCAAAAGGTCTCTGAGTAAGGGTTATTTAAGGATGTTGAACGAAACACCAATGTTTCCAGAGATGAATTTTTCAAACCCCAAAGAATTCCACTCAACACATGGCTCTCATGCTCCCCAAATACTTCTGCTCATGATCAAAGATCCACATATAGTCAGCAACTGGTTAAAGTCAAACAACTGACAAGCAAATCTGTGGTGTTGCGCAGAATGTTTGTAACCCATCTTTTATACCAAGACAAAATATGTGCATAATGATACTTCCAGTCAATTAAGATCAGAAGCCATGAGAGCCATTGTCTAGTATTATTGTTATTAATAAAGTGGTGAGCTGGCAGAATCATTAGCATGCCAAACCAAATGCTTAGCGGTATTTCAACCATCTCTAAGTTGTGAGTTCAAATTCCACTGAGGTCGGCTTTGCCTTTCATCCTTTCTGGGTCAATAAATTAAGTACCAGTGAAGCACTAGGGTCGATGTGATTGACTTGTCCCCTCCCCCAATTTCAGGCCTTGTGCCTGTAGTAGAAAGGATTATTATTATTATTATTATTATTATTATTATTATTATTTATGATTTCCTTTCATTATAACTTTATTTCAGTTGCCTTAGTACTGGGCATCCTCCAGAGGTCAAGAATAGCAAGGGCACTTTTGTTTTGCTATGCATACTAAAATTATCACCACATTTATTCCATTTTAGTTGGAGAGTGTTTTCCTTAGTATATGGGCTGTACCCATCAAGGTTATCTTTTGTAGTTCACAATGATTGGAGTTACTAGGGAGTTGCTTAATATACTTCTCAGCTCCCTTCTGTTACTATTATTATTATTATTATTTAGTTATTAAGGTGGTGAGCTGGTAGAAATGTTGACACCCTCAAGCAAAGTGCTTAGTGACATTTCCTCCATCTTTATGTTCCAAATTCAAATTCTTTCACAGTCAACTTTGCCTTTACTCCTTTTGAGGGCTGATAAAATAAGTAAAGTACCAGTCAAGTACTGAGATTGATGTAATCAACTAGCTCCCTCCCCTCAAAAACTGCGGGCCTTGTATCAAAATTTGAAACCATTATTAGTAGTTTCTGTGTTGCACTTACGATTGCCAGATTGTGGCTTCAATACCTAGACTAGGTGGTGCACTGTATTCTTGAGCAAAACACTTCATCTCACATTGTTCTGTGACCACTTCAACACCTGATGCATGGCACGCAGTGCACCTGTTCAGACAATACTGATTTGATGGAGAGAGTGAGCTAATGAACAGCATAAGCACTTGATCACTATAAACAAATCATTTGTGCAAGTCATTCTGCAAAAGCTGAACACTTGTATGTTGTTTTTGATAAGTTCATCATCATTATTACTACTATCATTATTATTATTATTATCATTATTATTATTATTATTATTATTATTATTATTATTATTATTATTATTATTATTATTATTATTATTATTATCCCTATCAG
>NC_068993.1:38166510-38168262 GCF_001194135.2 Octopus bimaculoides | reverse complement strand
ATTATTATTATTATTATTATTATTATTATTATTATTATTATTATTATTATTATTATTATTATTATTATTATTATTATTATCCCTATCAGTAATTATTATCCCTATCAGTGGTGGTGGTGGTAGTAGTAGTAGTAGTAGTAGATATTTTCTCCTCAGATTAGTTGATGAACACAAAAAACACATATTTTTAGTTCATTTTACCAACAAAGGAGGGCTTCAGAATATTCAACCTTCTGCTCCAATATGTGGAGCAAAAACATTTTCAATTAAACATTCTCAACCCTGTGCATACACATTTTCATATCATAGCCATTTGTATTATTTACTCATACCATAAAACTGTCATGAGTGTGGTAATAGAAAGAGATGCTAGCCATAGTGGCACAATGCTGGTAGCAGTCAATACATTTTCTCAACTTTATTAAGTTTTTTTTTTTTCAAAATACAATCAGGTCTTAACTAACAAAAGATTCATAAACAAAGTAATAAACACAAACAGTTGCCTTGAAAAATACAACACAGATTTAAATAGCAATAGCAAAAACAAAAAGCAGCAATAACTCAGCTGTTAATATTGTTAGAAACTAAGCCAAAATACTTGATCTGTGTCAAATCCAATGAAAAGGTTCATGGTAGATGCATGTTACAAAAGTGGGTGCCTCTTTGCCTTCGGATTTTCTGAAGAAAGTGAAACATCGCTGTCCTAAAAATCATAGTGATATGCATCAAACCTGTTAAAGATAGACAGGAATGAAAATCACACCAATAGTTTATCAAAGGCCAAGGGAGCACATCACAAATCAATCTTGTTTCAGCTGAGACTAGGGATGCTCATTAGTTAAAAGTTTGCAGAAGGTTTTGAGAAATGTAAGGTCCTCAAAATCAGAGTGATGGCTTGTTTCTTTGGTGAAAATAAATTGTCCTCATTTGTAATGTTGGAGACTGTCAGATGCAGTGTTTTGGAAAAAGTCAGGTTTTTTACATAAAAATCATATTTTTGTTAGTGACAAACTCTCTAACATTGGAGATACAATGAAACATATCCTGTCCTTGCTGTAAAGTGCATCAAGCTATAAAAACTATGCCAAAACAAAACAAGTGAATAAACAGATAAAAGTGATGTGGATTCTACTGAGCATGCTGCATTTAACCCATTTGAAAGAAGAGTAACTCTTGAAGAAACTTAAATAAACTAGGTGGAATTCTTCTGCCCTACTACAAACAGCTTCTCTAGTTTTATTGGTAGCATGCTGCTTATTTTAGTTTTTTGTTTGAAGTCAATGGATGAACAGGGTTAAAACAAGGAGAAATATGAACCCATTCACACAAACATTTGCACACACAAAAAGTCATTACAAGGTCATATTATAATTTTATTTCTTACATTAATATCATTAATTATATTTTTACAGCATAAGTAATTGCAGTTGCCTGTAAATGGTGTTTTAATGCATCATAATTAAATAGCATTTTACTTTGGTGGCCATAAAATATAAAAAGGATCCCCATACCTGTAAAATATCATAAGGATCCTTAACTAACATATTAATGGTGAAGAGAATTATTTTGGTTTGATGTAGAATTTTGTAATTGTTTAAGGCTGTTGTTACTGTTGTTAGTGATGGTGGTGGTGGGGGTAGGTGTTGGTGTTGTTGGAAATGGTGGTGTTGGTGTTGTTGGAAATGGTGGTGTTGGTAAAAGTGTTAAACAGATATGTCATGTTCAGATCCTGACATGTGTGTGTGTGTGTGT
>NC_068993.1:38165261-38166183 GCF_001194135.2 Octopus bimaculoides | reverse complement strand
AGCACCATTTGAGCGGAATCGTTACCAGCATCGCCTTCTAGCACTTGTGCTGGTGGCACGTTCGAAAATCATTTGAGCAAGGTTGTTGCCAGTGCCACTGGACTGGCTCCCATGCAGGTGGCATGTAAAAAGCACCTTTTTGAGTGTAGCAGTTGCCAGTACCGTTTGACTGGCCCTCGTGCCGGTGGCATGTAAAAAGCACCCACTACACTTTCTGAGTGGTTGGCGTTAGGAAGGGCATCCAGCCGCAGAAACTCTGCCAGATCAGATTGGAGCCTGGTGCAGCCATCTGGTTCACCAGTCCCCAGTCAAATTGTCCAACCCATGCTAGCATGGAAATGCGGACGTTACACAACGATGATGATGATGATATATATGTATATATATATATTTATATATATATTTATTTATTTATTTATATGTGCATGTGCCAGTGCAAATGTTTGTGTGAATGGGTTCATGTTTCTCTTTGTCTTAACCCTGGGCATTTATTGACTCCAAGCAAAACAATAGCTTCGCTATCAACACAGGCAATGTATTGACATTCTTGCAGTCAACTGTAAAAGAGCATCCAGGTTTTTTGATGTTTCGACATGACGCACAATCTTAGTAAACGGCATAGATAGTATTTACATCCAGATTGTTCGTTGGAAACAGGTGAGGTTTGGTGACAAGAAAGGCATCAAGCCATAAAAAGAAAAATCTCTGTGGACTAGTTTTATATGACCCATGCAAGCATGGAAATGTGGACATTGAAATGTTGTTGTTGATGATGATGATGCGAAGGAGGAGGCAGAAGAGGATAAGGGTGGTGAGGAGGAAAAAAAAGAGGGGAGAGAGGAAGAAAAGGAGGAGGAGGAGGAGGAGGCAGAAGAGGAGGAAGAAGATGAAGAGGATGATGACGAGGAGAAAGAAGACGAAG
>NC_068993.1:38164629-38165251 GCF_001194135.2 Octopus bimaculoides | reverse complement strand
GACGAGGAGGAGGGGGGAGTAGACGAGGAGGAGGAGGAAGAGGGGGGAGGACGGCAATAATAACAACAAGGACATTGGTATTATCTGGGTGCATGTTGCCATGACACCAGGACCAGAGACAAGGCTACCACCTCATTGCACTACAGAGGTGACAATTGCACCCAGTACATTCTGTAAAGGGGTTTGGCAAAACAGGTAGCTATGGCAGAGGGAACAGAGAACCCAATAAACCTGCAGAGGGACTTGACATCTTTCTAAGGCTTGTACTAGAAGAAAGTAGGGGTCAGCACCTGTCATTTCTATCTGCCTTTAGTCTAGTGTGTTTGAGTAGTGGTGGTGGTGGTAGTGGTGGTCGTCGTTATCATCATCATCATCATCATTGTCATTGTTGTAATGATGATGGCAGTCATTATGATGGTGGTGGTGGTCATCATCATCGTCATCGTTGTCATCAGCATTTGGAGTGGTTGTGCTGAGTGCTATGCTAGTGGTATGGTTGTGGTAGTGGGGTTAGCAGTGGTGTAGTAACAATGACTGTGTTCTGAGCGGTCATCTTGGTAGTGTTGATGATGATGATGATACGCTGTGATGGTGGTGGTGGTGATGGTGGTGGTGGTGGTGG
>NC_068993.1:38160929-38164041 GCF_001194135.2 Octopus bimaculoides | reverse complement strand
GTGGTGGTGGTGGTAATATTGTGACAGGGCTGCATGTGTGTGCTTGTGAGTGAGATGGGTTGGTAGACGTCCCAGATAACACCCCGCCCCCAACCTAGTGAGAGAGTCAAACTTACCCTTGTCAATGAAGAAGAACAAAACACACACCATCGTCCCCCTCTAGAACAGCATCAACAGTGTCAGAATATTGTGTGGAGGTGGGTGTATATATATGGATGGGGTGTGAACTGACCAAGGTACTAACTAGCACTGAAGCATTACCTGGATGTTGAATGAGTAGAAACAGTAATTTTTTTTTCTTTTCTTTTTGTTTTGTTTGTTAAACTAAATGACTTAAGATTTAGTAAGCTTTTTTGTAGTCATGTTTAAAATTGTGACCGTGTTTATCTTCTATGTTCTATCTTCTATGTTTTACTTCTTTCAGCCATTAGGTTGTGGCCAGGCTGAGACACTGCCTTGAGGAATTTTAGTTGAACAAATCAGCCCCTGTACTTATTTCTTTTTAAGCCTCATTTTGCTGAACTATTAAGTTATGGGGATGTAAACATACCAACACCAGTTGTCAACCAATGGTGGGGACAAACACACACACACATATGGATCAAAACAGGTTGATTCAAATTCGTTGCGATGCTAGTCATCAGCTATTTTGAATCTGAATCAGATTCAGGTACAAATACAAAATGGCTGACGACTAGCATCACACGTGAAACACAAGAGTACCAATGAATTTGAATCACACTGTTTTAAGCCACACATGTAACTCCCAATAAATTGGTTGAGTGCCCTGCTTTCGTTTGTCCACTCACGCATATATTTGCAGCCACTAATGTTATTATTTTTAGAAATGATATTGTTCTTTTATGTGTGTGTGTGTGTGTGCATATGTGCATGCGTGTGTGCGTGCACGTGTGCGTGTGCATGTGTGTGTGTGTGTGTATGTATAAATACATATGTATCTTTTATATTTTATCTCTTACTTGTTTCAGTAATTTGACTGTTGCCATGCTGGGGCAGCACCATGAAAGGATTTTAGCCAAACAAATTGTCCCCAGCACTTTTTTTTCAAGCTTACTACTTATTCTATCGGTCTCTTTTGCCAAACCACTAAGTTACAGGGACGTAATCACACCAGTATTGGTTGTTAAGCAGTGATAGAGGACAAACAGAGTTACACATAGATACACACACACACACACATACACGACAGGCTTCTTTTAGTTTTGGTCTACCAAGTCCACTCATGAGGCTTTGATCAACATGTGGCTATAGTAGAAGACACTTGCCCAAGGTGCCATATATAAATATGTTCCTATATGTATGTTTGTAAATGTATGTGTATGAATTTGTGTGTATGCATACAATTGCACTCTACTGTAGTCACTATAAGTGATGTGGCTGTTATCATTACTATCAGCAATATGTCCTTTAAAGATGTATGAGATAAGAGATCTCTTACTTGAAAAACAGGTAAAGGTTAGTGACAGGAAGAGCATCAATCTGTAAAACATTGGTTCAATAATATAGTAACCAACCCAAAGTAGTATAAATGTAAAGCAAAGAGATAAATGAGAGAATGTGTATACATATATACAGGTTGTCCCCAAAAAATATTTACACACTTTGAATAATTGTAAAGTGGGTGTTTATTAAAATACATTTCATTTTCAAAATTTAATAGAATCTGCAGACAATATTTTATTGTTTTGTCAATGCCTGTTTTCAAACTGACGTCTGTTCTGGTCCACGCACTGCTGACAACGCAAATCAATGGAATCGCAAGCATCATGAGACAATTCGTTTGGTATTTGTGTGCATTCCCATTCAATGGCTGCTCTCAAATCAGTGACTGTTGTCGGTTTCATAGTGTAGAGTTTGTCTTTTAGGTAGCCCCATAGCAAAAAGTCTAATAGTGTGAGGTCCGGTGAATGCGGAGGGTATTAAACGAAACCCCTTTGTCCAATCCACCCGTTTGGTAGGATCTCATCAAGGAAGAATCTAACATAGCAAAAATAAAGCTCCTCATCTTCAAAGTCTTCTCTAATGCATTGGACAGATGATTTTGGAATACTTACCTCATGACTCGCTTGCTGCACAGATTTTCTTGGACTTTGGTGATGTATTTTTTGCTTTGTGGGGGGTTGTTGATGTTCATGGTCTTCCAGAATGCTTCTCATGGACATTCTGAACAGTTCCATCGGCTTCAAACTTATCTCTAATTTGAGTGATGGTGAGTCGCATTGGTGGATCTGTTTGAAACTCCCTCCGAAACTGTCTTTGCACTTCAACTGCATTTTCACACTTCCAGTAGCATTTTAGTATGAATTTCCTTTGTTCAAAGCTTAGTCTGACTGCCATCATTAATTCCAATGGGTTTAATCTGGAAAGAAAAAAACATCAATTGAGTTATCAGCTGCTAAAGTGTGTATACACTTTTTTTGGGACACCCTGTATATGAGGGTTGCTGAAAGCTTCTAACTTTAAGGGTATTGTAAAAGGATTACTTGGAGGCCCAACCTTCTGAGTTCTTTTACAGGGTTTAAAAAAACTGAAAGACTGCTGCAATAAGTGTGTGAATCTGAGAGGGGAAATGTTGGATAAAATCATAATTAACTGATCCTCCTGTATTTTCTTGTACCCAGTGCCAGGAACTTTCCTGCATCCCTTCATGTGTGTGTCTGTGCATGTTGTGTATGTGTTTGTATGTGTGTGTGTATAAATATATATTTATATTATATTTATATCATAGGAATTTGGAAACTTCAAGAAAATGTGAAATAATTCATGCTTACCAAAGTTTGTAAAATAGATAAAGAACTTTGAAGGATTACATTAGTTCAAGTGATGAACATTTGTTATATTTGCAAGGGGTGTGGTTTTATACCCCATGGCAGCATTCATCTTTTTCTATCTAAATGATATTTTGTCCTAATATTTATATGCCCCAAACATCATTTTCACCCCTATTTTACCATTTAAAATTTTTGCTGAGCATCTATCTAATATAATCACTGTGAACATCTAGTTGACATTTGTTTTTTTTTTTTTTCTGTTATGATTTTTGATTTACCTATATATCTATATACATACATATATAAATACATATGTATAT
>NC_068993.1:38155688-38157190 GCF_001194135.2 Octopus bimaculoides | reverse complement strand
CCCGATCACCGTATGTTATCTCCCCCTTTCTTAGCTCTCCTGAAATAAGAATTTCTAACTTCCGGTCAGCCATTGTTATGATCGGCCATTATTATGATTGACCGTTGACTGAACACTATTCAATTTTTTTTCTCCGTGTTTTTCTCCTTGTCTCCGTATTCTTTCTGTTGAAGAGCGTAGCTCGAAACGTCAAAGACTTTCCGTATTCCCGAGCGTCATACTAATATATACTTTTGTTATTTACACCACCTGTCCTCGTCTGTTGTTATTATTTGTATATTCTCCCATATATATACATATACATATATATATAGTTGAAATTTACAGAAAGACAAAAGACCAAGGCAGGTGTATGAACAACAAGCAAGTGTATTAGTTTGACACTCAGGAAAGTGAGAAAGTCTTTTATGTTTCGAATTTATGCTCTTTAATTGAAAGGAATAAAAGAAAATAAACAGAGAGAGAATTAAAAAAAAACTAGTGCATTTAGCGGTCAAGCCTGGCGACAGATTGGGAAAAAGAAGGTTTGACAGGAGAGGTAGAGAGAAGAGGAGATAATAAAGTATGTATATATATATATATATATATATATATATACACACACACACACACACACACACACTCACATGCACTCATTCATACGTAGATACACATACAGATAGATAGATACTTAGATATTAGGTATGCATATGTAGACACACTCACACAAACTTACACATGCACACACACACACATATGCACACACACGCATACACAAACAGGATGGCCAGACAGAGAGCAGTTATTTCAAGATTTTAAAATAATAATAGATAAACAAACAGATAAACTGATATATATTGTTGGTGTAGAATATAGGGAACCTGTCTAACTACTATTGTACAACACCTGGAGAGATTGTCCTGGTGTTGGAGTTGCTGAGGAGGTGGGGGGTGGTACATACTGTTGTAGCATCATCATCATCGTCATCATCATTATTATCAATGGTTGACACACAACTTGCCTCTTCTTCCTATGGCACATATCCTATCTCTCTCACCTTCTCTGTCTTCCTCACTTTATATGTATCTGCATGCTTTATATGTTTGCATGAATATATCATCATCATCTTCATTGTCATTTAACGTACGCTTTCCATACTAGCATGGGTTGGACGATGTGACTGAGGACTGGTGGACCAGATGGCTGCACCAGGCTCCAATCTGATTTGGCAGAGTTTCTACAGCTGGATGCCCTTTCTAACACCAACTAATCTGAGAGTGTAATGGGTATTTTTACATGCCACTGGCACGAGGGCCAGTCACATGGAACTGGCAATGGCCACACTCTAAATGGTGTTTTTTACTTGCTAACGTTCACTTTCCATGCTGGCATGGGCTGGAAAAAAAAAAGATATATATATCCCGTCACTTAGCGGTTCGGCAAAAGAGACCGATAGAATAAGTACTAGGCTTACAAAGAATAAGTCCCGGGGTTGATTTGCTCGACTAAAGGCGGTGCTCCAG
>NC_068993.1:38150607-38153107 GCF_001194135.2 Octopus bimaculoides | reverse complement strand
TCACTCCCTGTCACCAGTACAGGTAGACACACACACACGAGCACACACACACACTCACACACATATACACACATATACACACACATATACACACTCACACATCTGTGCACACCGATACACACATACATACACATACATACACATACCACACTGACACATTGTCACCAGTACAGGTAGAAACACAAAAACATACACACACTCAGACACACATATGGACATTCACACATCTGTGCACACAGATACACTCATACACAAACACACACACACACACACATACAACACCGTCACATTGTCACCAGTACAGGTAGAAACATACACACATACACACACACATCTGTGCACACAGATACACTCATACACACTCACACACACACATACACACACACACACACATATATATACCACACTGGCACATTGTCACCAGTACAGGTAGAAACATACACAGACACACACACACAAGCACACAAACACGTGCACACACACACACGCACACATATATATACATACACACTGACACAAACATATGGTCTCTCTCTTCCACTTTCCCTCTCTCTTTCTCTCCCTTGCACACTGTCACTTTTTCACATCTCTGCCCATCACCACCAGCACCACCAACACCACATCCAGTACATACTTACATACATACAGACAGACAGACAGATAAACAGACTGACAGACAGGCTGACAGACAGACAGGC
Source organism: Octopus bimaculoides (assembly GCF_001194135.2). Taxonomy (NCBI): domain Eukaryota; kingdom Metazoa; phylum Mollusca; class Cephalopoda; order Octopoda; family Octopodidae; genus Octopus; species Octopus bimaculoides. Next base: position 38,152,409 of record NC_068993.1, on the reverse strand, counting down.
AGCCAGCTATTGCTCTCTATGTCACCAAAACTCCTGAGCCAACCACAGTCGTGGATTTCGCCATTCACTTTACCTGGGTGACTGTTTGCTTGTGTGGCTTTACCTGACATACCCTGATGTGAGGTGTCAGATGGTAAGCTAAGCTGTAATCATCTGCCTCACCACCACCACCATACCTACTTAGCAAACACCCAGGTGGGTCCCACTGAGATAACCAATTTAACCAGCTACTACCGAAGTAAACTTACACACATACACACTTAAAAAAACTTGCTTGCTGAATGGTACGGTGTACGGCATGGCATGCTGGTGGTAGTACTGCTGTTTGAAAAGCAGACCACCATAACAACAGCAACAACAACAACAACAATAACAACAATAATAATTAGTATTACAAACAAGATTTTTATTGTTTACCACAAGAGTGACAGGATTACAAAACACTTAACCACATTAGGGGAGACAATAATAATAATAATAATAATAATAACAATGAAATTGATAATGGTAAATAATAATTATAGTAATAATAATAATAAAAATAATAATAATAGTAATTACTATTATTAGTAATATTTTATGATGCATTATTTCCCATAAGGATAATAGAACTTACGAAACACTTAAACACACTACAGGAGACAAAATAATAATAATAATAATTATAATTAATAGATAGTAGCAATAATCATAACAGTGATGATAATGATAATGATTATGATGATGGTGATGATGATGATGATGATGACAACAATAACGATGGTTGATTGATGATGTTAACAATGGGAAGGATAAAACAATGACTTAGAAAAGAAAGGAGAAAACAGCAACAACAAAAACAACAACAACAAAAACAACAACAATAATAATAATAATAATAATAATAATAATAATAATAATAATAATAACTATCATCGTCACAATCAACATCATCGTCACCATCACTATCACCATCTACACCAGAACGGAAGAACGGAACGGAGTTTGCCAGGAATTTTTAACCAGGTGGGTGAATACCTCACCCCTTACCCTCCTTACTCTACCCCTTAACACACCGACAACCAGTTCAACCCCGCCCACCTCTCTCCACCACCACCACCATTGTGAGAGGTAGAGATATCATACCACTGGTTTGTTTTTTAACTACTAAGCTGATATAAACTGCACTTATTGAAATACTACGGCGCCGGTCAATACCGGTAAAGCCACCTACCCCTACCATTAAAATGGTCACCTCAACACCTTTAGGTAAGCTTCATTCCTTCTTTTATTCTTTCATTCTTTCCTTTCTGCCTTAATTCATTCCAGATTTCCAGAACGGCATTTTCGTTTATTCCATACTTCCGAATTTACATTAATATTCTATAGTTATTATATTGTTTTGATATTGTTATTATTTTATTTTAACAAATAACTATATTTTATATTTTGCAATTTTTGGTGTAATTTCTACTGTTTTTGTTTACTGTCATTGTTTTTTTTTTTTATCTTAATTTTGTAATGGGTGGGAACTGGGTACTTCTAATTTCATGAATGGGTGGGTAAGGCAGTTGGTAGATTCCATTTGAATTCTGTTATTTCTATCATTCGCAACACACACAGCCAATGACCAGAGCCCAGGTGCCATGTATGTGACTGCGAGCACATGTACATATGTGTATATATGTGTGCATACATACATACATATGCATACATATATATACATATATATATATATGCTTATATAAATATACACATATATATACATATATATATATAAAGTTATACATATATATATATATATATATATATATATATATATA
>NC_068993.1:38149008-38149484 GCF_001194135.2 Octopus bimaculoides | reverse complement strand
ATCTATCTATACATTCATACATACATAGATATATATATATATATATATATATATATAAAATACAGTGTGTATGTGTGTGTGTGTGAGAGAGAGAGAGAGAGAGAGGGAGGGAGAGAGCAAGATGTATTTTTTTATATATTATTCTCATGTTCAATGTTCCAGTATAAGTTCAATCACTTCATCTAACAAATTCATTAACTTATATATCTACAGCATACAACATACATGATAACAGACACACACGCACACATATATATTTATAAATATATATATGTGTATATATATATATATATACTCACACACATATATTCCTTCTTTTTCCTTTACTTGTTTCAGTCATTTGAATGTGGCCATGCTGGAGCACTACCTTCACCCCAAGACTTATTTCTTAGGCCTAGTTCTTATTCTACTGGTTTCTTTTGCTAAATCACAGGGATGTAAACACACCAACATGGATGCTCAAATAACCCACCCCC
>NC_068993.1:38145415-38147469 GCF_001194135.2 Octopus bimaculoides | reverse complement strand
TTCCATGCTAGCATGGGTTGAACAATTTGACTGAGGACTGGTGAACCAGATGGCTGCACCAGGTTCCAATCTGATCTGGCAGAGTTTCTACAGCTGGATGCCCTTCCTAACGCCAACCACTCTGAGAGTGTAGTGGGTGCTTTTTTATTCCACTGGCACAAGAGCCAGTCAGGCGGTACTGGCAACAACCACGCTCAAAATGGTGTTTTATATATATATATATAAAATATTTAGGAAGCTTATATAAGGATAAGAGAAGCACTGACTTGAAAGTTTTGTCCACCTAGCCTTCAACAGACTGTCCGATGAAGGTGAGCAAGCTGAAATTTTGAAGACACTATCATTTTGCCTCTTGTAAAAGTTCAATAAACATGTTCCCTACAAAGTTATCATATTCACATCACCAGTTCCACATGAAGAATTTTTATGTTATAGCTTGACATAAAAAGTAACAATACATATTTAATATATAACAACCAGGCTGTGCCCCAGCATGGCCACAGTTTAATAAGTGAAACAAGTAAAAGAATATATGAATATATAGATATATATAAATTTAAGTCACAATATGTGGATTGAAGTAATTCAGTAGTTCTCATAAAAAGTGCTCCTTAATGTATCATTCTACAAAACATAGAATATATAATACTATACAAAAGAGAATGATAAGGAAAGTATGAATTCATAACTGACAGACAAATACTATGATGAAATTTTATTTAACAATAAGAAAATTCAAATATCACAACAAATTGTTTCGTAACTTAAAAACTATTTCTTTGATATATATATATATCTGTAAAAATATGTGACAATTATTCGGTAGCCATGATAAAACTCCGAGTTTCGGATGCCAGAGTGGAAACCCACGTCACCATCTCTTCAGTTATCTGGCCATTGAGATGGCGGCGTGGGTCTGCCCCGGCATCCGCAACTCAGAGTTTTATCTTGGCTATCGAATAATTGTCACATATTTTTTACAGATAAATTCCTCTATTTACATAATATTGAGGTCTCTTTCTTTCTTTTGTTGTCTTTTCTATCAACATATATGTATATACAATCACACTCTTTTATCCGATCCAACCACATGTCATCTCTCATCCTTCTCCTGTCTATTGTATCATCATTACTATTCTGCTGCAATGCTCTGTCACTTATTTCTTACTCACCTGCTAACTCCCCTAAGTTATGTTTCATTGGTCATGCACCAGTCACTACATCTGTCCTTCAAACCTACCTAATAAACATTCGGAGACCCTCTGCTTCACATATTCCTAGTCACATCATACCTTAAAGGATGACCCTGACTCCTCATATTTTTATCTCTTTGCAATTCCACCATATCATTCCCACCCATAGATTCAGAGAGTTATACAGCTATCATAGTAAGCTCCTTGTATGAACTCAGCCATCAGTCCACAAATACTGTGACATAAAGTAATGCACATATAATTTCTTGTATACTAATAGTAATACTGTATGATGAAGGGTGCAAAATGGCTGTAATATTTGGGATGTTGTGTAGTTAAAGTAATCTATATTCCCTTCTCATACCACCTAATTTTATGTTCATATATATATATATATATATTATTTAATTTGTTTTAATATAGCCACGAAACGTGCATAGTCAATTTATTGCTATTTACCGTTTATGATTTATAAATTCAATACTATTTACTTTTTATACTTTAGATTGGTATTTTTATAATGTATTTTTTCTGGATGGTGTCATTGGGGTCATCCATTGTCTGAATTGTATAATGGTGGTTCTTCTCTAAATTATATTTATATACATATATTATATAGTGTGAAATTTAATTTGGTATTACTAAATTGAATATTCTTGTATGTTTGGAATGATATATTCCCTAATATTATTATATTATTTTATATATATATATATATATATATAAACATAATTAAAGAATAAAATCATTAAAATTAATGAATTTCATCAATGGCCAGCATATAAAAAATAACCTTTTAGGTGAAATACATATATATATATATATATATATATAATTGTATAGGGTAGATTTATATTCAAG
>NC_068993.1:38144222-38145135 GCF_001194135.2 Octopus bimaculoides | reverse complement strand
ATATATGTATGTATTTAGATACATATATAGGGTAGCAAATATTTTTACAAATTTCCCTACCAGTGGTCTAGCATGTATAAAAATTCAATAGACGACATATTATTCAATATAAAATAGTGTACATTTAAACACAAGAGAAAACTGCCTTCAACAGGCAATTTCTACACACTAGGAGACAGTCAAAATGTGCACTATTTTATATATATATATATATATATATAAACATAATTAAAGAATAAAATCATTAAAATTAATGAATTTCATCAATGGCCAGCATATAAAAAATAACCTTTTAGGTGAAATACATATATATATATATATATATATATAATTGTATAGGGTAGATTTATATTCAAGGGCAAGGAAGCTACCATACCTATATGCTGAAAACAGACTGCAAATATGTCCAGCCACTGCAAATCTTCACTTCATATTTACACAGGTTGAAAGCGGTAGCTTCCTTGCCATCAAGAATAATTGTATCCTATACAATTATATATCTCTATATATGTATTTTACCTAAAGGTTCATTTTTATATAATGGCCATTGATAAAATTCATTGATTTCAATGATTTTATCCTTTAGTTTTGTTTAAATGTATCCCATTCACTTCAGGTTAGTTTATTTATTTCAGTACTATTCTGACCAAATACACACATGTTGAGGTGGACTAAGGAAATTCGATGCATATATATGGTTGGCGTTAGGAAGGGCATCCAGCTGTAGAAACTCTGCCAAATTAGATTGGAGCCTGGTGTTGCCATCCGGTTTCACCAGTCCTCAGTCAAATCGTCCAACCCATGCTAGCATGGAAAGCGGACGTTAAACGACGATGATGATGATGATGATATTCCCATTTTGCATGTGCTTTTCTGTTGGTATGTAGCGATTATGAGTGCAACAGCCTTACCA
>NC_068993.1:38142386-38143637 GCF_001194135.2 Octopus bimaculoides | reverse complement strand
ATATATATATATATATATATATATATATAGTGGTAAAAGTTCAACCAACATAAAGATCTAATCTAGACAATTCAGCAGGCTTAATTGATTTTTCAACATCATCATCATAATCATCATCATCAGCATTGTTATTATTATTGTTGTTGTTGCTGCTGCTGCTATTGTTGTTGTTGTTGTTATTGTTATTATTATTATAACATATTCTAAAAACTCAGTATGGTGCACTTTACATGAATTTTATGGATCAACTACAAAGTACAGATCATAAAATTACCATACTTACACATGCATACACAAAACCCACAGATACACATCAAAAACATCCATACACACACACGCACACACACATATATATATACACATAGTATACATATAGGCATAGGAGTGGCTGTGTGGTAAGTAGTTTGCTTACGAACTACATAGTTACAGGTTCAGTCCCACTGTGTGGCACCTTAAGGAAGTGCCTTCTATTATAGCCTCGGGCCGACCAAAACCTTGTGAGTGGATTTGGTAGACGGAAACCATCCAACCATTTTCTATTACAGACAGAGCCCATATCTGGAGCTACAATAACTAGAGTGACCTTCCATTTTGAATACAGAGATCTGGTTGCTGTTTCTAGCTGATCGAACTGCTACATATAGCTTCTCTTTAACTAATTATTCTATAAAATATTCCTCAATAATGCAGGCCATCAAAGCCCAACATACCTATCATGACTACCCATCGGATAAAGGTACACCAGGCACATACTTCACCATATGTGCATGACATAGTGACCTTATATCAAGGTAAATAGTGCATGACCTTGCCGGTGGGGCTCAGTTACAGTTTTCAATAGGTTGAGTAGCCCATCCCACTCAAAAGATCCCTGAATAAAGTTTGTTTAAGAATGATGAATGAACACCCATGTTTCCAAGGTTGAATTATTGAGACCCTGAAGAATTCCTCTCAACATATGGCTATGATGTACCCTTACTACTTCTGCTCATGATCAGAGATGCACATATCGTCAGCCACCAAGAGACATGTTCAAGTGGTTAAGATCAAGTGAATGACAAGCAAATCTGTGGTATTCAGCAGAATATTCGATGTAGCCCATCTTTTATACCAAGACAAAACATGAACATGATAATGCTTCTAATCAGTTAAGACCCAAAGCCATGAAAGCTACTGCCTCAGTATCATTATTGTTGTTGTCGTTGTTGTTATTATTATTATTATAATTATTATTATTATTATTATTATTAT
>NC_068993.1:38140819-38142376 GCF_001194135.2 Octopus bimaculoides | reverse complement strand
ATTATTATTATTATTATTATTATTATTACTATTATTACTATTATTATCATGTGATGAAAACTCACAGCTTATTTTATTGGGTATGGTGGAAAGTGTCAGCTGTTCACAGCCAGCAGACTAAGGTGACATCCACCCTTATATTCTGAATTCAAATATTGCCAAAATCGACTTTGCCTTTCATCCTTTTTATGGGGGTCAATGAAATAAGTACCAGTTATGCACTGGGGTTGATATAATCGACTGGACCTCTTCTCTAAAATTTCAGGCCTTGTGCCTATAGTAGAAAGGATTATTATTATTATTATTTTTAAAGACAGCGACCTGGCAGAATTGTTAGCACAATGAGAAGCAAAGTTCATTTCCCCCTGGGACTATATTAAACTTTCAGTTCTTTGAATAATAAACAAAGGACTGAGGTGTGACTTAAATAAACTGCACTAACATGTAGGAAAACAGAAATTGTAGCCAGATTAAGAAGATGATCCTTGACTCAATGGAACATTCATAGGGTAGATGGTTGAAAAGAACTAATTTAAGAGTCTGTGAATTGATATATCATGCTCCCCAGAAAGACACAACCCATTTTCCTCTATCCCAACACTGGGTGCTCTGGGTAACATTGGGACTGGACGCTATGAATATACAGTCATTGCCAAACGTGTGGAACATTTTTTTTTAAATTAAAATTGTTATGCCCAAGTACAATTTGATTCAAATGTATACATTGTAGAGACATCTTTGTTTTATAATTTTCAGATTTATGCTTCAGACTTTTGGTCAACTAATAATATATTGCAAATTACATATAACTTTGGGCATTTAATATAAAAATTCAAATTTTCAGATTTGTGCTCCAAACTTTTGGCCACAAATGTATGTTCCTAGACAGCATGAAAGTAGAAGGCGATCAGGATTATAGTTTAGCCCATGATCAACCAGTCTAGAAGGTGTGGAGAAGGATTACCATTATTTGTTTAGTGTTTTATTTCTTTCTTTATCTAGTTCTATCCATGTATTTATATTATACATTACCTGAGGAAATGTTTTTAAAAATCTAACCTTTAATATATTTCACAAGATATGAGCAGTGCCTAATAAGACGGGATTTTTCTGTTTCGTTTTGTTTTTCTGCATAATGTTGGTATCATGTTTCATTTTGTGGAGGTGCAATGGCCCAATGGTTAGGGCAGTGGACTCGAGGTCGTAGGATTGCGGTTTCGATTCCCAGACCGGGCGTTGCGAGTGTTTATTGAGCGAAAACACGTAAAAGCTCCACGAGGCTCCGGCAGGGGGATGGTGGCAAACCCTGCTGTACTCTTTCACCACAACTTTCTCTCACTCTTTCTTCCTGTTTCTGTTGTGCCTGTAATTCAAACGGTCAGCCTTGTCACACTGTGTCACGCTGAATATCCCCGAGAACTACATTAAGGGTACACGTGTCTGTGGAGTGCTCAGCCACTTGCACATTAATTTCACGAGCAGGCTGCTCCATTGATCGGATCAACGAGAACCCCCGTCGTCATAAGCGACGGAGTGCCAACAACAACATGCTTCATT
>NC_068993.1:38135202-38136845 GCF_001194135.2 Octopus bimaculoides | reverse complement strand
TGTGTGTGTGTGTGTGTGTGTATATATATATGTGTATATACACATATATGTAAATATATGTATTATGTATGCATTACTGTCTGTATGTGTGTGAGTTTGTTGCTTTCATTAGTTTTACTTTCTTGACAATGTTGTTGTTGTTTGTTTATAGAGGGAGTCACAGTCATTGCAGTGATGGGTTTTTTTTCTTTTGTTGTATTATCGTTTTTATCTTTTCCATTTTATTTTTCATTGCTTTGTTCCCTTTATTCTTTTCTTCTTATACACACACACACACACACTCACACACACACACACACACAGTTGATCTAGTAATGTTTTTATGTGTATTAGTCTTTTGGTTTCTTTTTTGTTTGTTTTCTTTTGATGAGTAATATATATATATGTGTGTGTCTGTACACATATGTTCATATGTGTGTGTGCCTGCGCACATGTGTGTGCTTGTAATATATATATATATATATATATATATATATACACACACATATATTTATATATTTACCTACCCATACTTATATATATATATATATATATATATATACATATGCATATATATATATGTATGTATGTATCTATGTAAGCACACACACACACTCATATAAACAAATTTACTTGTATTATTTACCTTCAGATGTGTGTGTGTGTGTGTGTCTGTGTCTGTCTGTGTGTCTATGCATGTGTATGTTTGTTTGTGTGCATGTTTATGTGCCTGTGTGTATGTGTTGTAAATACATATATATGTATGTATGTATGTATGTATGTATGTATACACACATGTATATATGGAGACCAACTGACAGGCAGACAAACAGACAAATAGATAAGCACATGTGTATTGTTTTGTTTTGTTTGTTTTGTTTGTTTTTTTGTCTGTCTGTCTCACAATAATACAACAATAATAAATTCTCTTCTAATTGTATTTGACGAAATGTATTGTATAAGGTAGACTGACAGCGGTGGCCACTATAGAGTGGCAGCTATGGTCCTTATGGTGGTAGTGGTAGTGGTTTGTTAGTAGTGGCAAGAATGGTGATAATAGGAGGTGTATTGTGTAAGGTACACTGGCAGTTGGTGATCTTATCACTTATAATATTATTCCCACGATCCTTTGTGTTCTATAGCAGAGCACACAAACAATACGTCATTATTACCATTATTTCATTCTGATGACGAGACCAAAATTTTCTCAAAACTGTTAAGGGATATATGGATTTAAGAATGGTATTGTTCTGAACTAAACATAAAGGACTAATATGAAAATACAAAAACATGGTTTGTCTTTAGTGCAATATATTTGAAAGCAAAGCTCTTTTCTATCTTAGGATCTTTTTTAAAACGGGGGCCACATTTTTCATTAACGAAACACTTTGAAACTTGGAACACTGGTAGAATGTGTCATATAAAACATCTTTTTCTCTTAGTCTTCTTAAAAAAAAAAGAAATCCATAAATTATTCCATGTTAAAGTTGTCGTATTTCTGTAATTTCAACCAATCACTGACGTCCATTCAGCCGATATACATTAAGTGCCGACTACATAAACAAACGATTCTGAAACAATTAACCCTAACTCTAACCCTAACCCTAACCCTAGGGTTAGGGTTGGGGTTAGGGTTAGGGTTAGGGTTAAAGCAAATTTAATAT